>NW_017805864.1:16836-29336 GCF_001891065.2 Hippocampus comes
CACAAAGGCGCTAATTACACAGAACGTACTACGTCAGCCTATCATCAATCCCGTTACTTGATTGACAACCAATCAGATGACTGAATCACGACTCAAGCGCAAACAATGGCGCAAAGCGCTAAGGTAGTCAACGAATTACCTCTAATTTTAAGGCAGGGGTGCCCAATACGTCGATTGCAATCGACTGGGAGCCAGCGGACTGGTCCCAAGTCGACCGCAAGTGGGAGGAGGAAATGGGAAAAAAAAAAAAGATTTGTGTGTTTGTGTCTTTAGCTTTCGTTCATGTTCGGGCCGTTCCGGCTGTTGCTCATCGTGGCGTGCGTGCATACGTGCACGAGTGCATGATTGGGCACCCACGTGCGTGCGTGCGTGCGTGCGTGTGTGCATGCATGCGTGCGTGCGTGTGTGTGTGTGTGTGTGTGTGTGTGTGTCGCGTACGCGCGAAGACGGGATGCCCATGTGTAAGATGTGGCTCTTTGCAGTAACACAGTAAATAAAATTGGCTCTTGGTCTCTGACTGGTTGGCCACCCCTGGCGTAGATGATAGTGCGACAGATTTCGTGGTGGTAAACAAAGCAACATGGAAGCGATTGTTCTTTCTTTTAACATGCTTTTTACCGTCCTCAAAATGGTCGTAAAGCAGCGGAGGATCAACTCTTTGCTACTACTGAGACAACATAGACGACGTGAATTTTTGGCTGAAATTGCGGGGGGTGTGCTATATACGAGGCCGATGGCGCGCGATATTATGACGCATCACGTACCGCCCTATGTCATCACATAATTACCGGGCAGCTCCCATGTCAGGCTTTCAAACTGCAAGCGATACGGAGCGGAGGCGATTACAACCCGCCTCCCATGGCGTGCTGGTGGACACGGATCGACACTGGCCAGTGAGCCTTTCCCACTGCCCAAAAATGCGTGTTTACCCGTGGTTTTGCGGCAGTGGGAAAGGGGTATTGGAAAACATGCAGAACAGCGGCCTTCCAGGACCTGAGTTTGACACCCCTGCTCTAAATTGTCCTTAGGTGTGGGTGTGAGCGCGAATGGTTGTTCTTCTATGTGTGCCCTACAATTGGCTGGCAACCAGTTCAGGGTTTACCCCGCCTACTGCCCGAAGACGGCTGGGATGGGCTCCAGCACCCCCCGCAACCCTTGTGAGGATAAAGTGGATCGGAAAATGGATTGATGGATGGATCGATATAAATGTGGTGCATAAAAGAAACACAAAATAGAATGCAAAGTCTTTATTGTCATGTACTATGTTGCAGATGCAACAAATTTGAGCTTATGAAAACGTAAAAGCATAATATTAATGACATGCACATTATTATTAACTGCCAGATGAGAATAAATGTTGTTACAAAATTTTGCGACGAAGCGGCCGACATAGCCTCTCCATAGGCGGGTGCCTTGCTTGGGCAATGGGGGAGAGACGGAAGGACAGAGAATAGCTTCATGACTCGCTGGGGAGACGAGCAAAAAAGAGAAAGACTGCCTTAAAAAAAACCCCAAAAAACTGCCTTTGATGATTCAATGTTGCAATAGTTAAAATGTCTCGCCGCATGTAGAAACACTACACTGGTCAATGTTTTCAAATGAAAAATTCAACATAGGCGGTGGCCCAGTGGTAAGCACGTCGACCTCACAGTGCAGAGGTCGTGGGTTCGATCTCGGCTCCGGCGTTTATGTGTGGGAGTTTGTATGTTCTCCCCAGGCCTGCGTGGGTTTTCTCCAGGTACTCCGGTTTGCTCCCACATTCCAAAAACATGCATGGCAGGCTGATCGAACACTCCAAACTGTCCCTAGGTGTGAGTGTGAGCGCGGATGGTTGTATGTCTCTGTGTACCCTGCGATTGGTTGGTTGTCCCCTGCCTACTACCCGAAGACAGCTGGGATGGGTTCCAGCACCCCCTGCGACCCTTGTGAGGATAAAGCAGTTAAGAAAATGGATGGATGGAAGTTCAACTAAATGGTTGGCATGCCACAGAGTTGGCTGGTGGTGTGATTCCTTTGCCTTGAAAATGTCACTTCGGAGGACCCGATCCGAGCTGTAGAATATACGTATCACAAAAACTCATGTGAATGAATGACATTATTATTCCTCAGGATGGCTGCCTCATTGCGCGGAATAAATGGAAGGTGGAAGCTCTGTATTTTCCACCGGAAATGTCATGGGCTGCCACCAACAGAGTCCATTAGGTACACTGGGGAAACCATTCGATATGAATATGCAGATGTGTCGGCCCCACTGAATGTAGCAAGTTCCCACTGAATGTTGGAGCCACTCACATTGCCCGGACAGGAAATTATATCAGCTTCAACGTTAACTCCATTTAAACATTATTGGCTGCGGGTGGTGCCCATTATGTGTGTATTGCAAGAGAACCGACTGCGGAATGTCACACGAGTTTATCAGCGGTATTTTGTGCGTCCAAACTGGAAGTACATCAGAAGCCAGAGATAAACAAACGCATTTTACTTATCAATAGCTGGATACTATTCATCCTGCTCACCTAAAAACAGATCTAAATCTACTTTTAGGTATTTTTATTATTTATCGCTTCCAATAGCACTTAGCTCGAGGGGAGGGCCGGAATTTTGTCTGCATCATGATGTGACGCTTTCAACGCATTTATGTTTCTTGTTCTTGACCCTGAATTTGAAGGAAATGTCTCTTCAAAATTCCTTCGTCTCAGTGTCCTTTCAAATTGGAAATCATCACAGCTGTTGTCTCGCAGCATGCAAAGCACATGCAATCCAGGCTCCTACTCCTGGGAAAGTGTCAACAAAAAAACTCTCAAAGATTAAATTGCACTTGCAGCAATGAACTTTGAGTGACCCAGTAGCAGGCCGTCTGTGTATGGTTGGCATGGTGACAAGTTCCACGATACATTATATAACCAAAGCACATATAACGCATGGTTTTCGCTGCGGCCACCTTGTTTGCTCCTCGCATCTGCAACACATACATGGTGAATGTGTTGGTGAAAAGCCACAAATACATCTGGCAACATCTGGCACGCCGGCCGTCTATTCAAGTTCAGTTTTGAGTCATTTTGATTTTAATATTCTGAACAGTCCTACGAATGATGGTTGCAGTGAGTGATTATAATTCAAGTCACTTCACCCCTGCTGTACTTTCCTATTTTGTTACGGGGGTTTTGTGGAGGAGTTTAGGGCGACTCAAATGCAGGGAAGCAGGCGGGTGAGGCAGGAGTTCTCTCCAAAAAGTATTTAAGCAGGAATTCCGCTTTTTTCCAGTCAAAATGGACCTTTTTTATATTGTTCCAAATCCGTTGAGAAAATTTTAGGGGGCGGGGGGTAGGGTCTGGTGTTATTTCTGGGCTGCCGGACTTACTTGTCTTCGGCAGACTCGGGACCCGCTGATTTTCAGATTTTTTGATCACTAGCCAATCTTGTCCCTGTTAAGCCTTTCAGGGTCAGCGGTCACTACAGTAGACAGCTTATCATGTGATTACACGTTGCATGAAAGGGTTAATTTAAAAAAACGTAATAAAGAAAAACAAACACTTTGAAATACAGTAATCATAAACTTAAATAAACAAAAGTCCCCTCCAAAAATCAACATTCAAATCACAAACAAATACAATTAAACACCACGACGCCATGACATGACAACCGAAACAATGAACCGACAAGGACTGAAAGAAACCAGGGAACTAAGTACAATACAAGCAAATTGATGAGACCACAGGGAATACCTGGACAAGACACGAGCGGTTGGAGGGAACTGATTGGTTTACACAAGGGACTGGGCTGAAGAGAACAAGTGGAAACAAAATCGAATGAGCAAGACATGTAAAAGGCACACAAGGAAACAAGACGTGACATAAAACAACACTCAATGTCATCTAAACCCTTATTTTTGAATTTATTTAGTGTCAATTGAACCATATTAAGTCGCCTGGACAAATCCTGTACCTCATATACGCCTTTGTTAATACCACAACAGCGATATTCTGGGGATGGAAAATTGTGCATATACACACACACACAATTCACTAAATGCAGTCTGGGGTTCGATGAGAAGCCTCATATTTTGCATCTTGGCCGTCACTGGTATACTTCTAAGGCCTTTACATTTGCACAAGACGATCTACTGGGCCTGTTTTAACGAGAATGAATAAGAAAAACAAAACAGTTGTATTCATCATTAACTGTACACTATTTATCCTTCTCGTGTAAAAATAAATATACATCTGTTTGGAATATTTTTATGATCATGTTTATTTATTTCATTGTGACAGTGGACATTAATGAACACAAGAATAAACAGTGTAAATGCGCCGGATTTAGCATAAATGCTAGTTTTCAGCAGTTAACATAAAATAACAAAATAACATAACACAACACATAACATGAGACACGGACAGTCATGCAAACTGAGCCACTTTTCCTGCATACGCTTTGTTGTTTGAAGCAGTTCTAGGTGAAAGAGGAGAGAATCCAAGTGTCCTTTCACCAGTGGATCAGAGACGTCATGTTCAAAATCTGCACACGTTGGTGACGAGCTAAGTTTCAAAGTCAACAAGAAGCTGGAGCGTCCATTGATGAAAAAAAGCGACTGGTTCACTTCTCATGTCCCGTGTAAATCCGTTTCAATTCCAAGCTGCGACTCTCAGTTCCAAATACGCATCCGTGCTCTGCGCCGACGCTCCTGTCTTCTCATCTTCGGCTCCGCAAGCCATCCATCCAACCGCACAGCGCAGATTGTCCAACAGTGAAGACATCGCCGCTAAACAAAACGGGGCCGTGAAAAATGCTACCCATGACAGGCGCAAAAGACACAAGCGCCCCGAGGCTGTCCAGCGGCGCCAACTTTCCTCCCAATGAAAATCAGTTCTGGTACACGCGTGCCGCCGAAAAGGTGCAACCCCCAAGCACAGATTATTCTCTTTTGACGAATGTCGCTGCCAAAAACGTTGAAAATAGTCCACATCGGATCCACACGATGTAACAACAAACACCATGTGACAAAACAAAAGACAAAAACACCAAAAACAAAAAGCGCACTTGTGACTGATGCCTACTCGGTCGTCATTTTAATATCCACATGTCGTATCATATTTACATTTTCGGGTTTTTTTTTTCTTCTTTTAGCTGAGCGGTCGGGCGCCACCCTAGTGCCCTCTGTTGGGCAGCCGCCACGATTTAAAACGCCCTCGAAAAATATAGAAAACAATTTCTTTTCAAAGAGGTAATTTACACGTTTGCTTTACTGGTTGTGTGATGTTTATGCATTTCCTCATCCTTTCGGATCCAAACGACACAGTTCACAGTTGCTGATCCCCCAGCAAAATTACAAGGTGGGCACATTACTTCAACGTTATCACAGAGAAAGCTGACTCAGCAGGGGATCATTGAGACCAGTGCAATTAAAGGATTAGTAAGGGTCACACCAATTTCCTTTCTTCTCACCCTAATTAAACAAGCCTGGACAAAATACACAAGAGAATAATGTGCAAATCTGCGACAGGCCAGCAAGTGGTTTGTTTCACTCTGAGAGGTGCCAAAAAAGTACAATGTTTAGCCAGAGTGAAAATCAACCAAGTTTAAAAATAAATTGTTCACAAAAGACATGGAAAATATTTTAATATTGTCAGTGTTGTCATATTGCTGTTTGAGAATAAAAAAAGGTGGTGGGGTATGTAATCTGTGATCGGCAGGGACGTCTTCCTCACAGTCCTCAGGCCTGAGTTTTGAATCTCGGTGTCTGCTTCTTTTGCTGCCACTTGCCATTATTTGCACCTCATTAAAAAAAAAAAATGCACCAAACATGTCAAGACAATGTCTCGGAAAAAATACATGTACATAAATAGAATAATGGGCACATTTCATGCTGCTATGCGAAAGTTAAGATTCAAAACAAAAAAACATTTGTAAAAAGTCATTAGTGTGGAATATTGGTTTGTAATTGTTCCATTGATCAATCATATAATCGGAGAATATTGTATGATATAATGGTAGGTTCTTGGCCACTCTAAATCAGTGGTTCTTAACCTTGTTAGAGGTACCGAACCCAACCAGTTCATGGGCGCATCCACCGAATGCTCCATTAGTGAAAAATAAAAAATATGATTTTTTTTACAAATTCAAGACATAAAAAACTATATATTTATTAAAAACAGAAAAAAGTAAACACAATTAGGATAAGTAAAAAGTATAATTTTTTTAATTGTGGACAAAATGAACCAGCCAGTGATGGCGTGTCAGAACTAATTGAATCAGAATCAGAATCATCTTTATTGGCCAAGTATTTAGAACACACAAGGAATTTGTCTCAGGTAGTACAGGCTCCATTCGTATCATCATAAACAAGGACATGAAAAATAAGTATGGAAAGACATTCCGTAATGTAAGGGTACCGTTGTGCGGTGGTACCACCCAATGACATCTGTGAGACAATGTGCAAAGTATCAAGCAAAGCAAAAGTGATCAGTGGTAGAATATAAGACTGTACTACAGTACAACAGTTGTGCAGTTGGTGCAGAAAATCATTGCACCATTTTAAAGTGACCAGTAGCAGTATTTGTAGTAGAACAAGTGTGCAATTGTGCAGATGTCCTTGAGCGCTTTAAAGTGTCTGGTGCTGTGGAATATAGATCAATGACAGTGGTTCAAGTCAGTACAGAGCTGGAGCTACAATGATTATAGCGGTAATGCTGTTCCACAGGGTTGTGCAAAATTGCAAAGTTGCAAAGAGCCACTATACAGGTAGATTTGGATGACTGTTTAGGGAGTTAATGGCTAGAGCAGGAGTGGCCAACCAGTGAGAGATGAAGAGCCAATTTTTTTACTGTGTTACAGCAAGGAGCCACATCATACACATGGGCACACATAAACATCACCTGATCCCTTCCTCACACACACACACACACACACACACACACACACACACACACACACACACACACACACACACACACACGTACGCACACACATGCACACTCCCACCACTTGCAGTCGATTTGGGAGCAGTTCGCTGGCTCCCGGTCGATTGCGATCGACGAATTGAGCACCCCTGCCTTAAAATCAGAGGTGACTCGCTGACAAGCTTCGCGCTTAGCGCCATTGTATGCGCATGAGCGGTGACGTAGAGGGCAAAATTCAGCTTTCATCTGACTGGTTGTCCTGTATGTCAATCAAGTAACGGGACTGATGATAGGCTGACATCGTAAATTCCACTGTACTTAGCACTGTTGTTTGAATGACAGCACCACCGCCGAGGCGTTTTCGACGCTTGTCATGTGAAAGCCCGGGAGACGCATTGAACCAGCCAAAGAGCGGCATGCGGCTCGTGTGCCGCAGTTTGGCCACCCCTGGGCTAGAGGGAAGAAGCTGTTTGAGTGTCTGCTGGATTTGGTGCAAATGAATCGGTAGTGCTTGCCTGAGGGGAGTACGTAGCTGAAAAAGGTGGTGGGCAGGGTGTGGGGGGTCCAGTAGGATTTTCCATGTCCTTGTATTGATTCTTGCGGTGTGCAAGCCCTCAAGAGTGGGTAGGGCGGTGTTGAATGATTTTTTCCGCCGTCCTAACTGTCCGTTGCCGTCGGACAGTTAGTTTTGTCCTTTTTTGTGGCGGCTCCAAACCAAACCGTGATGGAAGAACACAGGATTCATTCGATGACTGCCGTGGAGAACTGTCTTAGCACCTCCTGTGGCAGGCCATGCTTCCTCAGCAGCCTCAAGAAGTACATCCACTGCTGGGCCTTTTTCAGGATGGAGTTGGTGTTGACCTCCCACTTCATGTCCTGGGAGACTGTGATTCCCAGGAACTTGAAGGTCTCGACGGTTGACACAGGGCAGTTGGATAGAGTGAGGGGCAGCTGTGCTGAAGGATGTTTCCTGAAGTCCACGATCATCTCTACCGTCCTGTGCGTGTTCAGCTCCAGGTAGTGTTGGCTGCACCACTGATGTCTTATTATCTGCTTGATGACTCTGCACATTGTCACACAGCTGTCATTGGGTGGAACAACTGCACAATGGTACCCTTACGTTATGGAAAGTCTTTCGATACTTATATTAGCGTAGTTGCTTGTTATTGCAATACTGGTGTAGCCTCTTCTACCGGAGACAAATTCCGTGTGTGTTCTATATACTTGGCCAATAAAGATGATTCTGATTCTGAAAATAGCTGTCCATTAATTTGATAATAATTAGTTGTCAGTTCATTTTGACGCCTATTGAAGTAAACGGCATGGTATCAACCTGAACAAACCTAAATAGGATAATGAAAAGATAAACAGGGTGTTTTTTTTTGCCTAAATATTCTCGTTCTTCCCTGTATGTCACTACATTAGGCCCAGACTATCTTCAACATCAAAATATGTTACAGCAAGGGTGGCCAAATTTTTTTGACCGAAGATCGACTTTTGAAGCCACCAACCTCCCGCGATCGACCCGATTGCGCATGTGCAAGCATATACACACGCATACACACGTTACGATGAGCAAAAGCCGGAACGGCCCCTAACATGAACGAAACCGAAACACGCAGACCCACAAATCGTTTTTTTTCTCCCATTTCCTCCTCCCACCCCTCGCGATCGACGTATTGGGCACCCCTGTGTGACAGTGTAATGATGTCTACCTGTTTGTTTAGTGTGTTTATTTATTGTGCTCGTATTTACAATAACAGTCATTTACTAAATGTGAGATGAATTCTGGCGTGTTTTGTATCGCCTTTGGAGACATGTTAGACATCACATGCAAATTTACTTGACTGGCCTTAGATCAGCCACTCGTTTTAATTATCCTACATAATTGTCTTATTGCCAGCAAGAATAGATGTCGTACATATTAGACTTCCTGAGCCAGCTCCAGAATAAAATAAATTACGGGAACAGTTTGAGTAACACAAATCATCCTGATTTGTTGCATGGTAATAAAACCAGCTTCTGATTACTTGTCACGTTTGGGTTGGGAGGAAAGGGAGTGCTGATTGTCACACATTTGGGAGGGCTGGATTGTTGAGCACAAATGAGGCCATACAGTAAGTGCACAGATAAACAAGTCGTTTGTTCTGGTCGGGAGGGAACAGAGCGCCACCTCCCTCCCTCCTTCCCCCAGAGAAAACACCTGCTACACGAACGTCACCGCTGGGTTGATTCCATCGGCATTCTGAGTTGCATTCTTAATGCGCTTGCCACCGTCTACATTCTACAGCACTTGAAAGAACATGAATCCCATTTAAAGCAGCAGGCTGGCCTTTGTATTTCCTGTTGGAGAGCCAGTGGCCCCTCAGCTGTCCTATTATGTGGACACGCACTTTATGTGTGAGAGCACACTTCTTGCTGAGGGGCAACACATCTGCTTGATGGCCACAGCCTTGCTGCTTGTTAACGATGAACGTGTTAGTTTGTCGTCGTCAGGTTTGGGGGAGTTGGCAGGTGGTGGCCACTCATTCCTCCATATTAATGCATTCATTCCTTCACTCTGGGATTTGGAGCCTAACAGCTGATGTTGAACACCCATATTCATACACAGTATAAGCATTTGGAACTTACCTTGACATGCATTTTGACGTAAGATCGGTGTAAAAATAAGCATGTTCACATTTATCAGGTTGGTTAAAATAATGTTTGGGGGTGAATGAATATACTGTAACGTCCAGTGGTTCTGTGGTTAGCGCGTCGACCTCACAGTGCAGAGGTGCAGGGTTCAATTACAGCTCCGGCCTTCCTGTGTGGAGTTTGCATGTTCTCCCAGGGCCTGCTTGGGTTTTCTTCGGGTACTCCGGTTTCCTCCCACATTCTAAAAACATGCATGTCATATTAATGGAACACTCTAAATCATGGGTGTCAAAATCAAGGCCCGGGGGCCAGATGTGGCCTGCCACATCATTTTATGTGGCCCGCGAAAGCAAATCAAAGATGACAACTTCCACGATGCTTGCTAAAATCTGTACCAAAAGTTTAAATTTTCATATGTAATAAATCAGTGACATATTGAAAAGCATTTTCTTGTTACTAAACTCCTCATTTCAGTTACTTAAACAATAATTGAATAAAGCGTTATTCTTGCAGCCATCTCGTTACTTCTGCGTCCCGCGTCCTTGATGCATAATTTTCCCGCGGGACGCACAGTTCCAAATAATGTGCGTTTTTGGGACGCAAGGACATTTCTCAGTCAAAACAAAAAAATCTACGGTAAATCTTTTTTTCCAGCAACGACCACAGTTTGACCATTGCCGCCATTGTTGTTTTGATCTCGCGTTAAGTAATCTCGTGTGACGAGATTTCCGTTCTCGCGAGACGAGATTGGCGAGATCGGCCTTCACCTCGCGGGAAGCAGACGATTGCCAATTTGTGTAACGTTAAAACAAGTGTTGCGAACAAGTGATGCGAAAGTTTTTTGCTGGGATATCATAGAGGAAGCAGCTAAAGTTGGATAGTTTTTTGCGATGATAAGTTGACTTTGAGAAAGCCTTGCATCATTGGAAGCAGAGTAAAGAGAGCAGAATTTATGAACTCGAAGACTGAACCATGGGATGAAATAAGAACCTTTTTCTCAGCAAATCTTGTATGCCTGAATTATTACAATTTTTGCAGCATTTGTTGATAAGAAATAAACTTATTATCAATGTATATAGTTGTTGTTTTTGTTATTATCATATGCAATTGAATAAGTAGACCATTTCAGAATTCAAAATTTGGGACTCTCTAAATGCATAATGGGACTCATACTTTTCTGATCAGCAAGTCTCTGGGACACCGCAGGGCTCAAACTGTAAAATTATCATTGTTCTTGCCTTCTTTATATAGTTTCAGTCATAACGGCCCTCCTAGGGAAACGGTAATTATAATGTGGCCCGCGACAAAAATGAGTTTGACACCCCTGCTCTAAATTGTCCCAAGGTGTGAGCATGAGCATGGATGGTTGTTCATCTGTGTGTGCCCTGCAATTGGCTGGCAACCGATTCAGGGTGCCTACTGCCCAAAGACAGCTGCGATAGGCTGCAGCACCCACCGCGACCCTTGTGAGGATAGCTGTCAAGCCGGACTACACCCTGGACTGGTCGCTAGTCAATCACTGGGAACTTAAAGGGCCTTACTTTTGTAGACGGGCGCACGTGAATTTGACGACCGAAAAGATTAGACTTTAGACCAGCTGAAAGCAGGTCTGAGTTGTGGCGCAGGTGGTTTAATTATTTTGGATTTGATCGATTCTCTGCTCCATAGATGTGTGGTGGATGTTGGCATATTTCATTCAGAAATATGACAAGACTGTGCACTGAAGCCTCTGAATCATTGTAGTAATCATTGAATGCATTGTGATTATTACCATCATCTTTAATATGTTTTCAAAAGCAGCCATACAATGACACAACTGGTGTGTGTGTTGGGGGGGTTGTTGTCACACACAGATGCACGATCGGGTGTGAACGCAGCCAACTTGACATCAACCGCAAGTGGAGATATTCTTGAAGTTCCTGAATATATTTTGTGCATGCCGATCTCCCGCACGGAGCCCAGTGTGTCCGTTATGCTTCCGCCATGCAGAGCGCGCGCCTCTCCAGGGCTGAATATAAAGGGAATGAAACGATCGATTGCATTGGCCGGGATTCATGTCGGCTGCGTTCGCGCTCACAAAGCACCAATGCCCATTTCTAACTGCAAAGGAAAATTACCAAAGAAATTCGACTCCACCAATGCACATAGTTGGATTGCACTTTGCGCTAGACTTGCGGTGGGCACAAAAATAGGGCCCGTACCAATGGACAACCATTCAAACACACATTCACTTACTGAGTGGAAATTGAACTGACACTGCCTGCACAGAGGTAAGGCAAATCAAGCACGGCACCGACAGTGACTCGTTTGCTACTTATCTAATAGTTACAATCTAAACTGTACCTCCATTTTAACAGCAATGAATTAAATTCCACATTGACATTCATAGTCAAGCAATTTTCACCAGTAAATTGCACATAAAAAGGAAAGAAAGAAAAAAAGGAATGATTTTCTTTGCCTTCCACGTAAGCAAACAAATGATCCTGTCTTCAGCAAAAGACATTCATGGAAATCAGACGACTTGTTTTTCTTTAATTGATGAACATTTTTGATATTTTGAGGCATGTTTGGCATCAAACAATAATGCAGTCATTCCCAAGCATGAAGTAATTTGAAATCTGAAAATCCCCTGAGGTCCACCAAAATTTTAAATCACAGTTCTGATCAAAACCTGAGACAGAGATTAATTAATAAATAAAATTTAAATAAATGTAATATAAATAATAATTGTTATTTAGAGGTCAAAAAACAATGCAGGAGTGCAGAGAGGAAGGGGAGAAAAAAATAAACTCACAGTTCACTGTAAGATATTATGTGAACAACTCAAATTTTACAATAAAACAGTTTATACAGTTAATCTCATCAGAGTTAATAAAAACAACTCCAGACTTCTTTTCTCCAACTTTGATCTTTTAACCAGCTCCCATTTGAAAAAGTTCCGACAGACACCAACAGTTGCTCTCTGTG
>NW_017805864.1:34336-46986 GCF_001891065.2 Hippocampus comes
AAGGGGTGGCTGCTCTTACAGCCCTGAATTGAAAAAAGTGAGTGCGAACTGCAAAACACACACACACACACACACACACACACACACACACACACACACACACACACACACACACACACACACACACACACACACACACACACACACACACGAGCCCCCACAAAGAGAGCTTGGATTCTATTTTCCTCCAAGGAAGCGGCACCAAGACACTGAATTCCACTTGGCGTGTGTGCAGCAGCACATATGTCGCGTCAACGATTTCACAGAGGTTTTATTTATTTATTTATTTCATTGGGACAGTGCACATTAATCAAGACAAGAATCAACAGTGTAAATGCTCCGGACTTAGCATAAATGCTAGTTTTCAGCCGTAGTCCCAAGGCAGGTTTCTGAGCAGAAACAGTGAACATAAAATAACAAAATAACATAGCACAACACATAACATGACAGTCATGCATTCTTAGTCACTTTATCTCCGTACGCTTTGTTGTTTGAAGCAGTTCTAGATGAAAGAGGAGAGAATCAAAGTCTCTTTTCACCGTCGACGTCCAACAGCACTGACATCTCCGCTAAACAAAATGGGGCTGCGAGAAATGCTGGCCATTAAAAGCTCAAAAAACAGGCGCCCCGGGGTTGTCCAGCGGCGACAGTCAAGTAGTGCCGACATTCCTACCAATGAAAATCAATTATGGTAAACGTGTGGGCCCGAGAAGGCGCAACCACCACCAAGCACAGATTCTTCTCTGTTGACGAATGTCGTGGCCAAAAACGCTGAAAACAGTCCACATCGGGTACACACGAAGTAACAAAAAACACCATGTGAGAAAACAAAAGACAAAAACGACAAAACAAAAAACAAAAAAAACAAAGCTCTTGCTGACTGCCTTTCCTGGGCGCCATCTTGGATTTATTATTATTATTTTTTAATTTTAGGCTACATAGTCTTTGCCATTGCAGAGGCTCTCAAACATACGTCCTTATTTTTGTACAAGTGGAAGCCCCGTTTAGCGTTTTAGGGAATTTGGAAGACAGCTCCTTGCCATCCTGGGCATTTGGGCGTACCAAGGGTGTTTCCTTTGACACGCCCCTGGCACACCTGACAATTTGACGGCTGAAAGTCGTCTAAATTTTTAAACCTACTGGAACCATATCTATGGATTGGCGTCGGTAGTGTAACAAACTGGCAAGAGCCAGATTGATACGTGAATTGATCAAATGAGTTCTCCACAGTGTCAATCTGGGACTGCGCCAATGAGATCTGCTCACGAAAGGCGGGACACTCAGTACAATATACGCTGATTGGGCGATAGAGGAACTTGTGCACGCTTACAAAACTTTTGTTTTGACCATTCCCGGCAACGTATGAAAATGTTGTCTCAGGCATGCGACTTGTTTTGACAAGCTGAAATCATGTTGTATTGACGATTGGTGGCGTCCATGCAGGACGTTGAAGCGTGCAAAGTAGGTTGATGAGGAAGTGCAATCACTCCTCCACGGCGAATGATGTAAAGTTGGCCAGGGTGATCACAGATCACTGCTGTGACGTGGGCACTTGGAGATCACCTTCCGCCACATGGGCCCTATTTTCACTGACAGGCACCTGTGGACTTGGCATAAAAACAAGCACAACTTCAATTTTGTGTCGAGTTAATCATGCGTGAGGTTTCACTGCACATCACGACTCGCCCTCTGACACACCTGACAATTTGGTCACAGAAAGTAGACTGTGTTCGGTGTAACGTGCACATCTTCAGTTTTGTGCCAACACTACTCTAGTTTAGCAAGTTTGCGGATTAGGTCGACCATGCTGCACGTAGTAGGTGTTCCAGCTGGACGAGGGCGTTTTCTATTCCACTCCCCCGACAAATCTGCGAATTTGGTGAGGAAAGAAAATGTCAAAATTTTAGACTACGAAAAACCAGGTGGTGTAACGTGATTTTGGTGTGCTCAATTGAAGCGCAAGCAGACAAAATCGGCGCTTCGTGGGCGTGTGTCATTGTCACTGTATTTCATTCAGAAATCTGACAACAGCGTGCGACAAAGGCCTCTGAAACATTGTCGAAATCAATTTCCGTCATTTCCGGACTTTAAGCCATGACTTGTGTCACACGCTTTCAACTCTGCGGCCTATTTAATGAAGCGGCCTATATAACGATTTTTCTAATGGCCGCCAGGGAGCACTCAAGCATAAAAGATAAGAGTGAGACAAGTTGATATATACACCTGTCAATGAAGATGCTATATTCTGTCACACACTGAAAACAACTGGTCGTTGGAGGGCGCATTTGACGTGTGTTTTGGACTGCATCCACCAAGGATTACGATGCCCCCAGCCATCCCCCTGCAAAAAAAGACATTGTCGTGAAAGTGGACATGAAAGCGTAGATGGTAGAAAGCCTAATGAAAAAAATGCTTTTTTTTTCATCGAAGAAAAAGCATTACTCAGCAGCGAACAGTGACGTTTATAGTTTTTTTAACCAGCCCTGTTTGTGTTGTTTTATTGCCATAGTGCTGCCGCGTTACAGGAACTATTTGGAAAGAAAAGTCAAGGTATGTTATTAAAACTTTGAAAACACTTTCTGTGTACTGTCTTTCTTTGTAAATATCTTATGTTACAATGTGGGCAGGGGCGGCAAGGTTGGCAACTGGTTAGCGCGTCGGTCTTATAGTGCAGAATGGGTGCAGGGTTCGAATTTGGCTCCGTCCTCCCTGTGTGGAGTTTGCATGTTCTCCCTGTGCCTGCGTGGGTTTTCTCTGGGTTCTCCAGTTTCCTCCCACATTGCCAAAACATGCGTGGCAGGCTGATTGAACACTCTAAATTCCCTGGGTTTGAGTGTGAGTGCAGATGGTTGTTTGTCTCTGTGTGCCCTGCGTTTGGCTGGCAACCGGTTCAGGGTGTCCTCCACCTACTGCTTGAAGACAGCTGGGATAGGCTCCAGCACCCCCTGCAACTCTTGTGAGGCTAAAGCGGATCGGAAAATGGATGGATGGACAATGTGGGCACCTGCGGCTTATAGACAGGTACGGCTTATATGTGTAAAAAAATGGTTTTTCCTTTAAAAATGTAGTTGGTGTGGCTTATCATCAGGTGCGCTCTATAGTCCGGAAATTACGGTTATTGAACAATTTATCATCATTAGCATCTTGGAAATATTTTAACAGCACCCCCCTGACCATGCGGCACAACTATTGGAGGGAGGGGCGTGTCAAGCAAGGATGCACAGTCATGCGTGTAAGATGGTGTCCGATTGCCCACGTCACATGCGCAGCCGACTATGTCACCCGCAAGGGGAGATCTTGCAGTTTACCCGCGTGAACACACTTTGTGTGAGCACGGACCCCAACAACTCTATTCCCGCTTCTGCAGTATCAAGCACTTAGTGCACATCGACTATCCTGATTGGAACAGAAATGAGGGAAGCCATAACGATTGACTGGGAGTCGGCTCCGCCCATCCCCTTAAACCGAATTCTACCTGTGTAAAGTCTAGGAAATGGCCAAAATAAAGACAACTCCACACATGCGCACAGTTAGAGTCCGCTCTGCGCTAGACCTGGGCTGGGCACGAAAATAGTCTATGTGTGACCCACGACCACCGAGCCTCACCCCTCGCCTAATCCCCCCCCTCCTCAAAGCACAGTCCCCCCACCATCCAGTCTCACCTCCTGCCTCAATCCCTCCCCTGACACACACACACGCACACACACACACACACACACACACACACACACACACCGCCATCACCACCCCTATAGCTGTGCTGCGGCCAGGGGGTGATTGCAAATATAATATAGAATACAGAGCCCTGAGTGGTTACCTTAGCTATATTGAATTATTTTTATCAGCTTCAGTTGTGTAATTACTTCTGCAGGTTACATTGACAATAATCATAGCACCGTAAATGTCTTGTTGATTGTTATTTTTTTTAATTGTGAATGATTGCCCCTAAAACTAAGCGTAAAAGTCATGAATGTTTTAAATCACTTTCACAACTTCTAATGGGGAACAAAAAGAACATCCACATGCAATGTCGTGAAACACATTCCCAATAATATGTGGCTTTCTTACTTACTGGTGCCTGAGGGGAAGTAATTTCATCTATTCTTACTGATCAAGCAGTGAGAAATAAGACTAACAGTCGCACAAAAAACATAAGTGGTTGGTATATTTCTTGCCATTTATCTGTTTTAATGGATCCATATAGAAGAGGAAATGAGCATGGTGCTCTTGAGTTGCCAAGAGGTGCTAAAGTGCACTCAACATCCCCACATCGGTAGGGAGGAGCTTTGTCTTATTTGGAGTGTAATTTGTAAAGTAAATTATTACTCATAAATCACAATAACATCATGCTAACACCCATCACATTTTCAACATGGTGCAATGTGGATTCATGGTTAGGAAAGTAGTCTGTATGCATGCACACTTGCATACAAATAAGGTGGTGATTAAAAAAAATAGTAATAAATCAATGAAAAAATGAAAATCTTGGCTTCTGTGCTCTATTTGCTCCCATAAGTGACACAACAACAATAAACATGTAGGTGGGCAGGGAATAGTGTTGGTTGTTATTAACGAGATAAGGTATGTCAGGAAACTTCCAGGACTGGTGTCACAAAAGTTCAAACTTCAAACTGCAAATTTTCACCTTTGCCATAATCCAGCTGGAGTCGAACATGTGCCCAGCCTTCTTTGTCATGCATTCATACACTCCATAGGTGTGTCCAGCACATTTTTAGGGGTGTTCAAGCACCCCTAAAGAGAATGACAGCACCTCCCAATTGCTTTTTTCTTTTCGGGATGGTTTTTGTTTTTTACTGTGCTGTTCTTAACACTTTGAAACGTAATATTTTAACAACATAAATACAGTACAACTCTTCACCCCACGCTTTTGCTTGAAAAATGATCCTATTCCGTTACCTTGAGTGAGTGAACCTTGCTATAACTACGATATGTGACACATTTCTTAACTTCTTCCCAATACCAACACATTATTACAACAGATTTTACACCACAGGTGGTGAATTTACAAAATTTTGCCGGGCATTCATCATTCGTGAGCAGCAAGGGCAATTGTCAGTTATTGTCAGTCTGTCAGTCCATCATGGTATTTTAACCAAGCCTCCGTCAAAAAAAATAAATAAATTACAGTCCAACAGATAAAAAATAACCCAATTTGATTAAAATGGCAAATGGAGTGCACACAAATGTTTTGTATTGGGTTTTTTCACCCCCTCTACACGCGAGCTACTGGTTGACCGCGATCGACGTATTGGGCACCCCTGCCCAACAGACATAAAAAAAGTGACAATGTGGGGTCTTCGATGCCCATTACAAGTGATGCCTTTTTTCATTTTTCTTGCGATGCAAAATTCAATTCTCCCTCTTTCCTGAGATGCTCTTCTTTTCGGACCAGCGGCTAACATCTCTATGTACCACGCTGCATCTCTGCTGCATTTAGTGCCAGAGCCATTTTCTAACAAATTTAACTTGATATTATATAAATTGTATAGACAACACTGTTTGAATCCATACGTATTAAATACGACGCTATGATCAATATATCAATGTAGTTCATCATGGCTGTGTTGCGTCATGACAAGTAAATAATTTATAGGAGCATGATTGAGGTAAAAAAACAAGGAAATCAGCTGATCTGAGGAAAAGTTGCATGCCGAGAAAATTCTGAGCCTTTCAGGCATGCAACTTTTCCTCAGTCAGCTTGTTTGCGGTTTGTGCCACTGAAAATTGGAAAAAACAAAAAAGTCAACAAAACCTCCAAGTATTTCCAATGAAGAACTTTGGAATTTTCAGGGGAAAAAAGAACTTTAAGACGAGTCTCATACTGAATTCATCCTCACACAACTAAAATATCAACATTTCTGTTGCAACGAATGGTCGTGAAGTGTTCTGAAATAAGCAGTTCATATCCTCTGAATGTATCCAGTTCGCTTGCGCTCTCTCTCCCCCCTCACCTCTCACTATTGTACACACCTACACTTACACACACATACACACACGCACTCTCTCACACATACACATTAACACACACACGCACGCACGCACACACACACACACACACACACACACACACACACACACACACACACACACACACACACACAGTGTACCTTATTTTTAAAAAGTGTACCTTATTTTTAAAAAAACGTAAGTGACAGTTAGGTCCAACTGTCCTTGATCCACCCGACATAAGTTTCATCATGACAATACAAAGTACACTTGAGCTTGGAGTTTGACTGCAGAGTTCAAGGAAAATAGCTTTCTCTCTTTCACACCAATGTCACCTTGACTCCCACCCTGACATGAAATTGTTTGGAACGGGAGTAAATTCTCCCGAGTGACATTGGAGATTGCTAATCCGTCAAAATGATTTGGTGATGGGTGAAAAGTGCTAATCCCTTTTGTATAATTCAGTACCAGGGAGGACTGCCTAATCCCTTGCTGAGGGTCTGCTTTTAAAGAGAACTCAAAATAAAAGTCTGTCTTGAAAAATGATGTCAAGAACCTGGAGGCTTATTAGCATATTTGTTATTTTTTTACATTGGCTCCAAACTAATTTCTTTCAATATGTATTTTATATTTGAAACAGAAAGTCACTGTAGTGTAGTGGTTCACTTGCCTGATTTCCATGCAGGCACTGTGGGTTCAGTTCCTACTCGCATACTGTGAATTCAAGTCGAATACTGTTTACACCAGACAATGACCTCCGGTTTGTTTTGGTGGAAAGACATTTTGGTTCATCCCATTGTTAATTTGCTCATGAGTGTGACATATTATGCTAATTGAGCTGCTGTCATCTGAGGACACTTGTCGATATAGTTGCATACCATTTCCATATCCATGATAACCAACATTGGCGTTCTGAAAATTTTGACCTAAGGGTAGCATATACAGGATGAGCAAAAGGGGTCCAAGTACTGACCCCTGAAGGACCCCACATGTACTTTCATCCAGATTCAAACTTCCCAATGGTCACAAAACAAGTCCTTTCATCCAAGTAGGACCTGAACCATTTTAGGACGGTTCAATTTAGTCCTACTCAAGTTTCCAACCTGTCCATCAATATATTATGATCTACAGGATCAAACACTGTGCTGACTAGTACTGACACCTTTCCTGACTCATATAAAATGTTGTATTCCTATGAGCTGAGTCTGTACTATGATGAAGTCAGAAACCTGATTGAAATATATCAACGTTCATTTGAGGTGAAGAAATTGCTGAGTGGATTTAAAACACCTTTCTTTACGGAGATTTGAGGCAGTCAAGTGGTTAGCGCATCGACCCCGCAGTGCAGATGTGCGGGGTTCAATTCTGGCTCCGGCCTCCCTGTGTGGAGTTTGCATGTTCTCCCCGTGAATGCGTGGGTTTTCTCCGGGTACTCCGGTTTCCTCCCACATTCCAAAAACATGCAGGGCAGGTTAACAGAACACTCTGAATAGTCCCTAGGTGTGAGTGTGAGCGTGGATGCTTGTCCCTTTGATGTGTGCCCTTCGATTGGCTGGCAACCAGTTCAGGGTGTCCCCCGCCTCCTGCCTGAAGACAGCTCGGATAGGATCCAGCATGCCGTGCGACCCTTGCGAGGATAAGCGGATCAAAAAATGGATGGATATGCGTGCGTGCGTGCGTGCGTGTGTGTGTATGTGTATAGTTCAAGAATGCAAGTAACTTTAAAAATGAGGCCAATAAGCGCATTTAACTAACCCTCTTTGTTGTAAAAACAGTATAATTCCCCATGTTCTCTAATTTCCGCTCAAGAAGTGCCTGTTGGACAATACAATCAAGGACAGGCTTCACTCAATACTCTTGATCAATACGGGCACCACATAATTACAACACGGACCCGACTTGGTCAGTACAAATGATTCCCTTGAGTTTTGTGCCAAAGGCCTCTTCTTGTTTGGTCTTTTAATCATAAATTGACAGATGTGATTTTACATTTGGCATTGTCTAATCACATAAATGTCATTAAGAGTAAAAAAGTGATGTAAAATGGTGTATGCTGGCTTTTAATATGCTGGAATTTATGAATTTCCCACAAGCTGAGACGCTAATCCCCTCGCTCAACCAAGGGCACATGCAATAAACCATTAGAGACTTGAAACTAAACTAAACATGCACGTCTGAACCCCACTTCGAGTGCATGGAAAACGAACGTCATCAAATTTTGTTTCTGGAATAAGCCTGTGAATGGTGCTTGCGGTGAACATGCGGCATGAAAAATGGATGAGATGTAGCTTCTGAGAGGAAAACTAGACAGGAACTTGATATGGTGAGTGTCCTTCGATTCAACACCCTGATTTAGAAATATCAGTGAGGGAAAGAGTAGAAAAGCCTCTCCACAAGCCTTTTCTCAAGTTGGGCAGAGAAAAACAACGCCATTCAATATGTTGTGCAAAATGCCGTTTTTTCTTTTTTTCATTTCATTTTCAGGAAGTGGAACGCGCCACTGAAATGAAGGTATGACATCTTTTCAAGCAATCATTTCACACAATATGCAGGAAGCGTCAATGCCCTTGGATGAATCTCCTGCTGAGATGAGAGATGAAGTGGCACAAAGGGTCACGCACAGTAATAATGGAGTGTTCTGATTGACATGAGCTACACATTTGCCGATATATTTGGTTGAAATGTAGCCAACGAGTGGGCCTGTTTGAAAAGACAAAATGATTATTTTTCGATAATTCGTTTGACATCACTTCCAAATGAACTTTAATGCATAGCCTAGTCGTTCATGTTCCACAAGAAGGCCACTTTTTTTTTTTTCACAGCGCATGAAGACGGAGTGTTGCGTAACACTTTGGCGACACAGATGAGCAGCCCTTTTATTTTCTGGGAAACCCACGTCAGACTTCATTTTATTACTTCTCAGATGCGGAATGTGTCTTGATCGAACATGACATGGCCATTAAGCAGCAAATGCAGGAGGGCTCGAAGTGAATGGCTTTTGACAAGCTCTTTTTTTTTTTTTTTAAACCCACCAGTATTTTTTTCCTCCAAATAAAACAACAAATCCAAGGGCAGTTTTGAGTTCACTTGGGATTTGTTCAGAATTGTTTTGATGAACTCGAATGCATATTTATAATTCCATTTGTTGCATACACGTAAAGTCCTTATCACCTATTCTTAATTATCAGATCAAAATGGACTTGTTGTTGACAGGTTCTGAAGAAAGACCGGGTGGTAAGTGGATCCCAAAAATGCAGATCAGATAAATGACGATAACAAAAAAGGTATTTATTAATGGGGAAGCGAGAGACCGACAAAGTAGGAACAGAAATCTCCGGTGACAAAAAGTCGGGAAAATCAAATGAGAACAAAAAGCGCTTGCAACCGGCAAGAAAAAATTGAAAACCAAAATCCCACGAAACGAAAATGCCACTAGCCCAAACACATGAACATCAAACTAGTCAAAAATTGCTTGACTCAGAAAATACTGATAAAACCAAAATCTATCAAGGCAAAAGCGACTATGAGCGAAAGTCTCAAGAAAATGGCACTCGGGCAAGACCAGCGGTCAAGGTCAAGAATCCGACAAAGAAAAACACACGTCAGAATATAAAGAAGCTTGATTACGTGACAAGACACAGGTGCACTGCCGAAGGGTCACGCACAACACACCAGCTGGTGCTGAAACCGAAACAACAACAAAGCAGAGCAGAACATGACAGTTGTGAATGATGTCACATGTTGTCACCTGGCATTACCCTGCCGGTATTGACACATAATGCTCATTTTATTCATGTTTACAGATTCTGTGAATGCAAAAGTATTGGCGGACCATTTTTCAGCAATGATTAAGCATATCAGTCTAAATTTAGAGACTGCGGGATAACGCCCCATTCTGTGCCAGCCTGAGGCACATGGGGCATACAACAAGCCACATGGCGGAAGAATCCGCTGTTGATGGCTCAAGCAAGGCACCCTTCCGAGGAGGCAAGGCCAGTGGTGCAGAAAGGAGATGTTTAATTGGTGCAGTTTCAATGCACATCCCCTAATTAATCTCCAAACTCCACTGACATTTTGCACTCCGCACAGTGGTCGTTTGGAAAGTCACAAAGTCCACAAATTAAGTTTGGATTGGTTGTCCTTGTGGTTAATACACAGTCAATTAAGCATCAAACTGAGCCCGGTGTTGACGACATGTGCAAAGTTATTAGATGCTTTTAAATGTCATAGACGGAAAAATTAATGAACGATAAGATCAGGTTTTGTTAATTCTGCATCACAAACCGCAACATTAAACTTGAGTTGCCATCTCGTTGCAACTTGTGCATCAATACAGGGAAGTAGATCGCAATAAATAAATGTTTTAACAACATATCATCTCAGGTCAATTATCATAAGCACTCTTTTTCTTTTTTTTTTTTTTGCATTGCTCACACTGCAGTTAGAATCGCCTGCGTGTGAACTCGCTCATGTGCAATAATTATATTATTCATGCCGCCATTATACTGCATATGGAAATGAGAAAAGCACCAAAGTCAGGGGAAACAATAAGAGTGTGTCATGTTTATGACCGCCGCAAAACTGTACAGAGTGACGAAAGGGAAAGAAAAACATGTTTTTTTTCACAAGGGAACACCTGGAAAAATGAATTTAAATATCTTTGAGATGATGGCCGGAGTCAGTCGACTTCCCTCTATGCTACAGTAAGCCAAATAATAATGGCGCTTTTCCAAGGAGCTTAGGTGAACCATAATTGCAAGCATGCAAATGAATTCAAAGCCTCGTGTTAGCAGGGCTGTGGGAAGAGGAGAGAGGATTTATAGCTGAGATTATTATGCACAGTTACCGCAATAAAGGACCACGCTGTGTACAGTATCTGGGTGAGTCTTAGATGGAAAACTTTATGGGTGCTCAGCACTCACAAGGAAACATAGAGCACCTTGCAATTAGTATATTCGTAAAATAAGAATGCAAAATGGAACACTTGACTGTCGGAAAACCAATCTTTTGAAACCACACATTTTATTGCTCGATTATGTACCAGAGGTTACGAGTGTCATGTGATGCTGAAATATTTTCACAGATTTTTAGTCATGCTGCACAAAAAACTTGATTCCGTTTGTTACAGATAACAATGTCGCTTTGAAAAGTGTTACGAAAGGTGATTTCTAAATAAATAAATATTTATTCTGGCTCTTGAAGAGCCGTGTATCATTTGTTTTCTGTTTCTATAGTTCCAGAGCTGCTTTATTTTGTAAACTGAATTTGTAAATGTGAAAGGCACACCGGATGCTGTTGCGTGATACACTTCCTATTTTACGTTGTACAAAGAAGCTCCGAAACGTTGCGTGATGGTGGAACGTATGGTGGAGGACCCCAAAAAGCAGGCAGGAGGAAGGAGCAGGGTGAACTTGGCGGAGCCCTACAGTGCCACCTGTTGGTCACAAACAGAACCATGACACATATACGTTTGTATTATGTAAATTAATCCACAATTATTAATTAGTGGGGTGTGTTCACTGTGAATTTACATTTGAAAGACGTTGTGATTGTTTACGGTTAACATTTACGACAGCGATTAGCGCATTAGCTCGCGAACATTAGCAATACTAGCGTCGTCACGCGTTCGTCATGTACCAGACATTTTGCAACAGGATGTAAGTGTTACATCCTGTTGCTGTGTGTTACAGTTTTACACCTCTTGACTTGCCTCTACTGTGAATAATTGAAGGGTGTGGTCATTGAAGAAGTTATCTGTCAGTCTAGCCCAGGGGTCTACAACACAAAATGTTGAAAGAGCCATATAGGACAAAAAAAAAAACAAATATGTCTGAAACCGCAAAAAAATAAAAGCCTTCTATAAAACTTACAATGAAGGAAACACATGCTGTATGTATGTAGGAGACTGGACTGTCTCAGAATTGTTTATGTTATTCATTCCTTTGTTGTGTGTTCACAAACGCCCCCATAGAATTTATTTTGTAATTTCCTCGCTTGATTTTTTTGTTTTGGTGCATTATTTTCCCTTTTCTTAGTGTCGGTGAAGTGATCATTAATTTCCGTTTTTCTGAGGCTGTCTTTGAACGCCTCTCGAGTCGAACGAGAAAAGAGAAGGCACGGAGTCGGATGCAGACGCCTCTCTGTCGAGACTGTTAAAAGCATAAATAAAGTGTACGTTTTTAAAAACCAACACCACAGCTCTCCTTTTTCGGAGCTGCAACATGTATCTATATCTATATGAGCTATATTAGCCTACTATCAAAATGATAGTAGGCTAGTGTGCTACAATTACACGATGAGCCTTCATGATTAAATGTTTTTTTTTTTTCGTGCAGTGCATTCTGTCGAGCAGGGGTGTCAAACCTTTTTTGACCTAATATCTACTTTTTGTTCAACCAACCTACCGCGATCGATCCGCGCATACACAACACACTTACAGACGCATACCTGCCTACCTTCGGTCGAGATCTGACGTGGAGGCATGGGACTCACTTTTGCAGCGTTTTTGACTGTCGTAGCTCACGTGTACTGTTTAAAAAAATGCTTTTCACCATGGGCGTCATTAGGCCTATTTTAGGGAGGCTTCAGCCTCCCTAAAAATGTCTTTAGCCCCCCTAAATAATTTCATTGCATTATTTAAAAAAAATATTATTTATTTTTCCTGTACTTTTGCTAATATATTG
>NW_017805864.1:47690-49067 GCF_001891065.2 Hippocampus comes
GTTATTTAAAATAACATTGAAAGCCACTCAACTAAGTGGAAATAATATGACGTAAAGAATACAGAGAATAATTTTGTTTACATATTTATGAAAATAAAATAACATTCATTCATTCATTCATTTTCCGAACCGCTTGATCCTCACTAGGGTCGCGGAGGGTGCTGGAGCCTATCCCAGCCGTCCCCTGAATTGGTTGCCAGCCAATCGCAGGGCACACAGAGACGAACAACCATCCATGCTCACACTCACACCTAGGGACAATTTCGAGTGTTCAATCAGCCTACCATGCATGTTTTTGGAATGTGGGAGGAAACCGGAGTACCCGGAGAAAACCCACGCAGGCCCGGGGAGAACATGCAAACTCCACACAGGGAGGCCGGAGCTGGATTCGAACCCGGCACCTCTGCACTGTGAAGTCGACGTGCTAACCACTGGACTACCCGGCCGCCTAAAATAACATAAATTATAAAATAACATAAAATACATAAAAGTCAATTTACTTTTCTAAGAATGTTTAGGCCAGCAGAGAAGGCCTTGCTGGCCCTCAGGGTCCGCCACTGCTATATCTATTTGAGCTATATTAGCCTACTATCAAAATCTTTTTCCATTTTCAAACATTTTTTTATAAAGCTCCAGGGAGCCACTAGATGTCGCTAAAGAGCCACATGCGGCTCTGGAGCCGCGTGTTGTCGACCCCCGGTTTAGCCGCAGCGGGGTACTTGTCATGCACCTGATTTAGGATCAGCCCATTGAATCATGAGGCAGGCAATACTCAAAATGAAGCAATGTTAGACATTGTTATTCACTACTGTAGCTGTCAGCTGTGTTATTTTTGAAACCTGTTACTGAGCTCTATCAACATTTCGAAGTGAGTGCTTCGCCAGACACATATCTGCCTTTAAAGAGCTCAGGCCCTATTTTAGGTCCCAGTGCAGGTCAAGAGCAAAGTGCAGTCTCTGGGTGGAGTTTTCTTTCTTTTGGTACTATTGGAGACTGGCACAGGGAGAAAGGGGCATTTGCACCATTGTGAAAGAGAACGCAGCTGTGCAGTGGGCACTTGGAGACCGACTTCTACCCCTGAGTGTGGGAAATGCTGGGCAAACAAATAGAATCTATGTGGCGATATTGTAAAACGTGAAACAATGTTTTTTTTTTTTTTTGTTAACAGCAACACATGTGGACAGTCGGCATGCAACAATGTCAAAATCTCACCGATATTTTCATGGTATTAAGGCCATGGTTCAGTATTATAGTGATACCATCACATTCCTTGTAGACAAACAGTACAACAATTTTCACAGGCATGCAGTATTCTTTTTGTGGTGGCAAGGCGCACGCAACAGAAGGAGCAGCACAATGTCCATTAATCGGGGGGGG
>NW_017805864.1:49095-55765 GCF_001891065.2 Hippocampus comes
GGTTTCATTCTTTAGATTGTATTAATTATGTCATTATGTATGTTTTATTTGAGTACTATATTTTAGTGACGCTGCTGTTTTTCTTCTAAAAATCCATGACAGCATTTTTGGTTGTTATTTCACTAGGGGGAAGAAGATTTGAGATAGAGAGCTGTATTTTCAAAGACAGTGCATCGACACCATGGCGCAAATATCTGAGGAAAGTAATTCTTATATCATTTTCTCCACGAACTTAGCGGACCAGTGTAGCAAACGGAGTGTCTTGGAGATCCGCCTGGCGGAGTGACAAATTGGTGACGGAGAGTTGATCAATACCTGACACTTGTGCAGGACAGACAGGTGGTCCAACTTGATGTATTGCATCTCTAAATAAGTGGACACTGGGCGACAAAGTATTTGAATCATTATATTTCATCCCACCGCAGTAAAACCCTAGGCTGGCACAGTCTTGGGGGAGTTTACACCAATGATTTGCACTTTGGGGCTGTCTCCAAATGCCTACCGCAGATATGCTTGAGAGTCTAGTGAACGACTAGTGCACCACATTTCAAAGGTATGAAAGGTTTGATTGGTCAAGATTGAAGTTGGCTGTGCCCACTCCCACGGCGGCGGAGTCCTCCTACTTGCAGATCTCCCGGCCTGCGCTCGTCTAATCTGATCCAACCCGCTTCTGCGCAGAGGCATACCACGCACTTTGTGTAAAGAATCACTCTTGATTCATATGGGTCAGGAAAATAGAGCCCAGCGTGTCACACGCATGGGCTTGTGCATTTTTCATCTGTGTGTATTCTCCTGTCCTGACCTCTGACACACCCGCCGCATGTAAACTGGGAAGGGGTGTGCAAATGCATAAGAGACATGATTTATTGAATTATGAGGTCGCTGAAAATCATGGCACGTCGCGATTTCCTGAGACTTGTGAATGGAATTGAAATCCATGAGAAAAAAAATACACCACTTTAAATACGAAAATCACTGAACTCACTCTTATTTTTAAATTTAATTTAAATTAATTTTTTTGCATTGGGAACAGTGCTCCTTTCATACCAAATCAACCCATCCTTTACAAAGAAGCCTGGAGCATTGCTGGTCGTGGTTAACGTGCCTGCTTTTTAGCTGATATTGTTCTGGTCTTGATTCTTGGCCCCAGGCCCTCCTGTGTGGATAATAACACTTGCAGATCACACGCTAAAAGTCAGTAAAATCATCATTATTAATTCATCGAGACGTTTGTGTCTTGTGAGATCAATATTGTATCTGAGAGTAGTCATTAAATATTAATTGGCTAAGTCCAGTAAAGTTCTGCTTAGTCAAGACAAATTCATGCTGCTAATGTCAAAAGCCATCCAGTAGATTTTGAAGTGCTGATAATGAACAGGGGGTTTACGCTACTCATCAAGACACATTGGCCCAGAGATTGAACATTGACACCCTCATGGAGCTTTTTCTCCAGTTCCTGAGGGATTTAATCAGTTTTCTACCTTTCCTTGGTGGCATGCGCATTTACAAATCGCATTGAGTCAAGCAATCAATCGAAGGGCTTATCTACCTGTTGATATCTTGAGATCGTAAGCTGATCCAAATATGTTTAGACTTCTTCCTGCTCTTTTTCACCCATGAAAATGTTGAGGTTTGTGAAAGCAGGTACGTCATTACCCATGTTTATGGCTCCATTCTTCAAGTACTACATTTTTGCTGTTGTTTTCAACTTTTATTTTTTTCATAAGGTAGCCACTATACCTTTCTGTGATTGGGAACCGACTATTAAATTTGTATAAATGTCTGAAATATAATATCCATCCATCCATTTTCCGATCCGCTTGATCCTCAAAAGGGTCGCGGGGCGTGTTGGAGCCTATCCCAGTTATCTTCAGGTCGTAGGTGGGGGGCACCCTGAACCGGTTGCCAGTCAATCGCACAGCACACACATAGACATACAGCCATTTACACTCACACCAAGGGAAAATTTTGAATTTTCTATCAACCTGTCATACATGTTTTTGGAATGTGGGAGAAAACCGGAGTACCCAGAGAAAACCCACGCAGGCACGGGGGAGAACAAACTCCAGGCAGGGCGGAGCCGGAATCAAACTCTGCACCTCTGCTCTGTGAGGCCGACACACTAACCAGTCGACCACCTGGCCGCCCTTTAATGTCATGTTGAAATAAAAATAATAATAATCTTGTAATCCGGACTCTCCTCATCTCTTCATGTATTTCTGCTTTAGTCTTCGCTTGTCTCTTATTTTCCCCCTTCACCTCGTTCTTCCGCTCACAGTGACTCATGCATTCCCCAACAGCGACGTTTCGACTGTCACATTGTAAGCAGTTTCACTGTGACTCTAATCCAATTCAGACTCCGACCCCCCCCAAAAAAAATTCTCAAGCCTTCGGCTGGCCTTCTCAATGCACCCCCAACCTCCTCCGTATTACCATTTACCCAGAAATCTAAGAGATCGTGTTTGCATTCCATTTCGCCAATGCCACGCTTGGCTAAGAGTGTTTCTAAAAATATGCTCTGAGCCTGGATGGAGTTAAGAAACGGTCCGGTTCTTTACGTATGTCATTTGGGTCAGCCTGGCCACTGAAAAATGAAAGATACTCAGGAGATGAATTAACAGACCTATGGCCAATTCACATTGGACACATCTATCCATCCATTTTCAACAGCTGATCAGGTTGGTGGGAGTTTTTGGAGCCTATCCCAGCTGACTTTGGGTGGAAGGCGGATTACATCCTGAAGTAGTCGCCAATCAATCACAGGACATATAGAGACAAACGACCATTCACATCCGCATGCAAACCGTCACTGAGTGGGAACCGATCAAACGCAGCCCGCATCCAAGTATGGCGAATGTACCACGACTACACCATCAGTGACTTACATTGAATACATTTTATAATTTCGTCAAAATTAATGCGAGCAAACATTACAAGCTACAACATTTGATTCTGTCCAAAGCTCTCAAAGAGTGGAAGAAAACATTTTTTTTTCAGTTGTCACTTAACAACTAAACTTCACTGAGGCTGAATATACACTGCATGGTTCAAGTGACATAATTCATATACAGTATGTACCCAGTAAAGGGTTGGGAGTCAAAACTTTATTAAAATATTGGAAAATATATAACTTTACGACCATGGCTTTTCACATGCTGGAAATGACACCGTAATTTACAATATCATATTTCGTTTGATACTTTAAGGACCTGGCCTAGCCAATCAGAGATGCGGTTAAAATAGCGATATCTGTCTTGACCACTAGGAAGCGCTGTGGCAACAATTAGACCGGAGTCTTGCCGAAATCGTTTTGTGCAAGCACAGTTGCAGACATCCAAAACTACGATGACAAACAATTCTGCAGCTTTTTGTGTGTGTGTGTGTGTGTGTGTGTGTGTGTGTGTGTGTGTGTGTGTGTGTGTGTGTGTGTGTGTGTGTGTGTGTGTGTGTGTTTTATTTGCAATGATGCTTTCAAATAATTTTAATCATGGTGGATTATTCAGTCATGGACCGTGAGAGTTTCACCCTGTTAGAGACATATGGGTATCGACTGCACAGTTTTTGTTTTGTGAATATTTCGCAAACCTTTGTTTTGAGAAAACTGTATGCTTCCATGATTCCAAGAAATCAGATTTAAAATTTTAGGGCCGCACATGAATTCATGTTGGCTTTCATAGTAAAAACTCAGATTTCCACTTAATTACAGATACCAGGGCAAAAAAGAGTGAGGCAGTCAGTAGTTTGTCATGAACAAAAATTATTCAAGAAAAAAAAAAAAAAAAAAATCAGCAAATGGTCACCCATGCGCAAGGGCAAAATGCCATATGAGGGGCAGTCTGGGGCCCTGCAACTGAAACTTCAGCAGAATGGTACTCACTAATGTGCAACATTTACGCGTGTGAACCTTCTTGAGAAGGTTCTTGGGCTACATTTTTTAATTGTTCACCCCCACCCATCCGTGATGGTGGTCATGGACCTTACAAAGGAAAGCTATAGTTACGATATTTACTCAGCTCACGGTCTAATTTGTGTCTGAGGCAGTAAAAACACCCAATGACTTAATCTTATTTGCTCTGACACAAATAGCTGACTGATTTATCTATCTTTTCTTTTTTTTTTTTTTTTAAATCAACTATTTAGTTCATGTTCTCAAACAATAACAGACTTTGTAAATCTTCAAATAAAATAACATTTCTGGGACAATGAATGGTCTCTTAGTGTTCTGAAATAAAACCATACACTTTGTATTAAGTTTTATTTTCACTTTGAATTTTCACTTAACTAATGACTTGATTGCAGCGGATGGGAAACTGCCAGCGGCACTTTGAGTGGCCCTTTGATTCATTTTCAGTCGTGGGTGCAAGGTGGTCTCCAATTGCCCATGTCACATGCATGGCTGACTGTATGCAGTTTATCTACCAATGTCATGCACGGTCTTTAAAGCACCTCATTTTTAGAGACGCGGTGAAGGGAGTAACCCATTGGTGGACTGTGGGGAAAATGTAAGTCAAGCTAACCCTTACAGATTTAAATTTCATATACGACGACCTATGAACGATTCGGCTTACAAAAACCCTCACGGAACGCGTTATGTTTGAGTATCTTGGTGACTTATGGAAGATAAGAGACAGATGGGACAGAAACTGCGCCAAAGCTGCACATAGGCTGCTCATTTCTTGCTCTTTTAAAAATCATCCAATGAAAAGGCTAATGGTTTTGTAATATGTCCAGCGGTTGAAATGGACCAAAGATACCTATATTTTGCGGTCCGATGGATCCAATCCCCATTATTTTGACAATATTCGCGATGTATTTACAATAATTTTGAATGGACAAATGATCTCCGCTCCCTGTTGTGATTCTAACCAAGATATGAAGGGAGGAGAGCGAGGCGCGGTCATGTTCATCATTTCCAAAGGGCATTATTCGAGGCGTTATTGTTTTTTTCCCCTCTGAAACAAATTCATATGATTGAAAATTCAATCTAATTTTCCTGATAAAAATCCAGACTATTTGTAATATTTGTAAGCAGTGAATCGTTAATTTGTTACCGGCTTAGGCCACATCGCTACTCAGACACCGGCGAGGGCCCACGGCTGCTCTGCTTTTTGAACTGACGTTGTTTCCGGCCAATTAAACGTAAGTGGTGCTTTGTGCATCAATTGCACCCTTCTCCTTGAGAGGCTTTCCCCGTGAGATGGGCGTGTCAGTCACCTAGAGCAGAATAATTTGGTAACCGTAGATGTTGCGGACACAATGAAATGGCACTCGCTCCCTTTCGTTGGCACGTTGTGATTTGAAATGACTCAATTAGATCAACACTACTTTTACCAGAATGCTTTGCGTCTATAGGGCATGCGCATAACAGTCATCCCAAACCAACCAGCCAATCATAGCGCTGTATTTCGCGCCCGCGCTATGGTGAACACGTTGATTCGTCGAGACGTGGAAAAGGAGCGGTAAAACTTCATCTCTATTTATTTATTTATTTGGGCGCCATAATCAGACAAGAAGAAGGAATTGAAACGTTGTCTTTGGTGAAAATGTCAAAATTTAGGTTTGCCTTTGTTAATTGGGCCAACGGGCCTGACAAAGATAAAGCCAGCATCGTTCCAGTTAGCTGGATAATTGACTTTGACGCAGCGGCCGCTACTGACATGAAATATCTGGTTGAATGTCGAACGACAAACGCCAAGAAACCAGCGAATGGATGGCCCGTCGAATAGGCTGTAATTCTACAGTTAGCAGGTAAGTCTGTCTTACACACTCTCAAACTTGGCTTTTCGCTTATTTCCGATAAGTTGCTTTTTTATGTGTTAAGTACAGCAGGAAAGATAGTTTCGCTTATTAAAATGTGTATCCAACATTTGACTATTTTGCGGTGTAAAATTGCCATATAATTATTTGTTCTGCAGTATTAGAAGTCAAGTTCGATCTTCAATATATCCTTCTAAATTCATGTAGAAAGAGAAGGCTACACTGAGAGCTGCTGAGCGAGAGCTACAAGTGCCAGAATTCAGTGGGAATATACCGAACAGAATGAGAAAAGGAAAACGCCTGGACTTTGGTGAAGAATATTTTCGCCAGTAACAAAGCCTCTGGCACTAGATATCCAAAACAGGTAATCTAGATTTGTCACATTATGTATCATTTCTGTATTGGATTATTCATCCCGGAATAATAATAAACAAATAAATTGTCTGCCCTTTAGAAAAAAGCCATAGGAGCAGCTCAAAGACGAATGGAAGAGGAATTACTGTCAGGGGGCAGTCATTCCAGCCCTGGTCCTGAAGAATCATCGAGCCAGGAAAGCTGCGATTTGACCAAAGATCTGCAGAGCCAGATCAAGACCTTACACAAAGAAAAGGCCAAACTGCGGCACATGGTCGTTAAGGGCAAGTATTGAATATTGTGTAATCAAATATGACAGTGTACATCATGTAGTATTAATCTGCCGGTTCTTAAGTACATAAATGTCTAACATTTTAAAATCCCTATTTAAGTTGTATAAAAAGTCTCAAATCTGATGGGGTAGGTTTTGAAAATGTTTGCACAGGTTTTGTGTGATTTGTAAAGTTAAAATGACCTGAATTTAGAATATTTTAACCTACTTTGAGTACCTTTTAGTAGCCTTAAATGTCAGTGAAATAAGTATGCTCACATTTTAGAT
>NW_017805864.1:56940-88042 GCF_001891065.2 Hippocampus comes
TTTTTTTTTTTTTTTAAATCAACTATTTAGTTCATGTTCTCCACCAATAACAGACTTTGTAAATCTTCAAATAAAATAACATTTCTGGGACAATGAATGGTCTCTTAGTGTTCTGAAATAAAACCATACACTTTGTATTAAGTTTTATTTTCACTTTGAATTTTCACTTAACTAATGACTTGATTGCAGCGGATGGGAAACTGCCAGCGGCACTTTGAGTGGCCCTTTGATTCATTTTCAGTCGTGGGTGCAAGGTGGTCTCCAATTGCCCATGTCACATGCATGGCTGACTGTATGCAGTTTATCTACCAATGTCATGCACGGTCTTTAAAGCACCTCATTTTTAGAGACGCGGTGAAGGGAGTAACCCATTGGTGGACTGTGGGGAAAATGTAAGTCAAGCTAACCCTTACAGATTTAAATTTCATATACGACGACCTATGAACGATTCGGCTTACAAAAACCCTCACGGAACGCGTTATGTTTGAGTATCTTGGTGACTTATGGAAGATAAGAGACAGATGGGACAGAAACTGCGCCAAAGCTGCACATAGGCTGCTCATTTCTTGCTCTTTTAAAAATCATCCAATGAAAAGGCTAATGGTTTTGTAATATGTCCAGCGGTTGAAATGGACCAAAGATACCTATATTTTGCGGTCCGATGGATCCAATCCCCATTATTTTGACAATATTCGCGATGTATTTACAATAATTTTGAATGGACAAATGATCTCCGCTCCCTGTTGTGATTCTAACCAAGATATGAAGGGAGGAGAGCGAGGCGCGGTCATGTTCATCATTTCCAAAGGGCATTATTCGAGGCGTTATTGTTTTTTTCCCCTCTGAAACAAATTCATATGATTGAAAATTCAATCTAATTTTCCTGATAAAAATCCAGACTATTTGTAATATTTGTAAGCAGTGAATCGTTAATTTGTTACCGGCTTAGGCCACATCGCTACTCAGACACCGGCGAGGGCCCACGGCTGCTCTGCTTTTTGAACTGACGTTGTTTCCGGCCAATTAAACGTAAGTGGTGCTTTGTGCATCAATTGCACCCTTCTCCTTGAGAGGCTTTCCCCGTGAGATGGGCGTGTCAGTCACCTAGAGCAGAATAATTTGGTAACCGTAGATGTTGCGGACACAATGAAATGGCACTCGCTCCCTTTCGTTGGCACGTTGTGATTTGAAATGACTAAATTAGATCAACACTACTTTTACCAGAATGCTTTGCGTCTATAGGGCATGCGCATAACAGTCATCCCAAACCAACCAGCCAATCATAGCGCTGTATTTCGCGCCCGCGCTATGGTGAACACGTTGATTCGTCGAGACGTGGAAAAGGAGCGGTAAAACTTCATCTCTATTTATTTATTTATTTGGGCGCCATAATCAGACAAGAAGAAGGAATTGAAACGTTGTCTTTGGTGAAAATGTCAAAATTTAGGTTTGCCTTTGTTAATTGGGCCAACGGGCCTGACAAAGATAAAGCCAGCATCGTTCCAGTTAGCTGGATAATTGACTTTGACGCAGCGGCCGCTACTGACATGAAATATCTGGTTGAATGTCGAACGACAAACGCCAAGAAACCAGCGAATGGATGGCCCGTCGAATAGGCTGTAATTCTACAAATATATTATGGCCACTATATAATATTTTGTAAAATATATGTATTGACAATATATTAAAATATATCAAATATATTACAGTTAATATATTGGAAAATATATTTTTCTTTCGTAAGGGGTCGTAGCAGACCTTAAAGCCCGGTTAGCATTAGCCAAAGCAGCCTGCTAATTGCGTTGTGCCTGTTCAGACACATAACAGTGCCCTACCCATGGAAATTAGGGCTGCTACTTCAAAAGAAATGTTTAAAACACAACATCAAACTTATTTTTATATGCTTGCATTTAGTTGACCTACATGTTGGCCTGTTTAGCTGCCACTTGTTCTCGTCCTCCTGCCCCCTCCTCCCCGGCTTGGAGAGGGGGCAAGATGACGATGACCCAATTGGATGTCGCTGTAAGAATTCTGCAGCGACTGATCTGGACAAGTTCTGAAATGGACCACTTCCTCCGAGGTGCTGCTATGGAGCATCTTCCTGCAGCGCTTTATCTTATTGAATGGACTCTTACACCATTCTAACATTATACGGCACCATACTGTGTTAAAGGTTGACCATTGCAGGCTGGTCATCCTGGAAGGGGGATTTCCCCAACTGCATCTGAGGGACCTGTCCACCTTCCCTTACTGATCAGGTGTAAATCCTACTTACTCAACTCTGACTTTGTATATTTATATACCGTATTTTCCGGACTATAAGTTGCTCCTGCTTATACGTCACACCAGCCATAAAATGCACAATAAAGAAGAAAAAAACATATTAGTTGCTCTGAAGTGTAAGTCCGCATTTTGGGGGGAAATTTATTCGATACAATCCAACACCAAGAACAGACATGTCATCTTGAAAGGCAGATAAAAACAAAAATAGAGAACAACAGCCTGAATAAGTGTACAATACGCTAACGTTACATGACACATCAACAAAGAAATGAGAATGTGCCTCGTATGTTCATGAAACATATTAAGAGTTATTCAGATAACTAGAGCATAAAGAACATGCTCACAAGTTTACCAAACCATCAGTGTCACTCCAAATCACTAAACCCAATGAAACCTTCATCCTCTGTGTCATTTTTAAAGAAGTCCGCGAACTCCGGTGGTAGAAGATGCGGCGCTTCCTATTCTACGTCGCTTCTGTCAGAGTCATCGTCAGTTGTTTTTATCAGTAACCGCCAATGAGGAAAGTATCAACACGGGCCACATTAAACCCTCTTGCGGTTTAATGTGAAAATAACATGTGAAATGATATACAGTGATCCCTTGCTACTTCGCGGTTCGTTTATCGCGGGTTCAGTGCATCGCGGATTTTTTCAAACATAAATGTTTTTTATTTTATTTATTTATTTATTTTTAAATATACATGGAGTACAGTACTGTATATGTTGCTCTATGTGACTCGCTGTTGTTTTGCAGCTTCTCGCGGACCGTTTGCAGACTTAAAAAAAATATATATATTTTTTTTTTTACCTGTTTATGTTAATTGGACGCTACTTCGCGGGTTTTCGTTTATCGCGGGTGTTTTTGGTCCCCATTAACTGCGATAAATGAGGGATTACTGTAATCCGTAGGGGTGCTCATTACGTCGATCGCGATCAACCAGTAGCTCGCTGACTGGTCCCAAATCGATTGCGAGGGGTGTAAAGGAGAAAAAAAAACAAACAACCATTTGTGTGTCTTTGTCCATGTTAGGAATATATTTTTGTGTTAATGTACACTGCACCCTAATCATCTTATCGGTCTAATTTTCACAAAAAGTATTTTACAAAAATAACAATAAAATAAAATAGAGCAGGTAAATGTTTAACCTATAGTGGTGCGTAACCGGAAGTTGTTAGTGCCCAGCAGTTTGCAATGGCAGGTTGTGATCGGAGCTGTTGCACTTTATCTTTTATCGTTATCATTATTCTCATTCAGAGTTTGTTTCGTGTTCAATTAACCAAGGGCATCGGCAAAGAATAGGAATCTGGAGGGCCGAGAGAAGCATTTTAAAACAGTACGTGTGAGCTACGATAGATAACAGGCTGCAAAAGTGCATCGCATGCCTCCACGTCAGGCTGTTGCTCATCGTGGCGTGCGTGTGTATGTGCGTGTGTGTGCATAACGGGTTGATCGCGGGAAGTTGGTTGATCGAAAAGTAGATCTTCGGTCAAAAAAGTTTGGGCACCCTTGATATAATGTGTTAATAATTTCATACCTAAATCGCTCCAGAGTATAAATCGCACCCCCGGCCAAACTATGAAAAAAGCTGCGATTTATAGTCCGGAAAATACGGCAAATAATGTTTCTGCCTGGTTTCTGTTTATATCACCACTTGAATTAATACATTACATTTACTTCCCGATTAGTCTTTGTGTTAGCTGCTAAAGACTAGATCCTTCAATTCATGTCAGTGATTTGGCCCACCATTGTTTAAGAGGGTCTGGGCGGCATGGGGGGGCTATCTGTTGCATGGTGCTGATGATTAGAATGAATAGCTTGCATTTCTTCTCATTTCCATCCTGTCATTTTCACCATCTGGGATGCTAAGGCTGTTCTGGGCTCATAAGAACAAAAAAAAATCTTACACCTCAGATATATATGTATATTTTTTCCTTACCCTCCTGTGGGGCTAAGCTCGGGGGATGTTGTTAATGTTAGTCAACTGTGGGCATGCAAAAGCCCTTTGAGGCAACAGTATTTTGTTATTAACGGCGATATAAGTAAATTTGACTTGATTCTTCAATCAAGTCAAGTAATACCATTGAGCCATGCTGACTCCTTATGCATTTTGCAAACGTTCAAATGATACCAGCCTTTGGAAAATAGGATAATCATTAAAATTATGAAAGTTTGAAATTCTGAGTCAATAAAAAAGGGCACGTAACATCTCGACTCCCATTGACTTTATATTAAAATGTTAATCATCAATTTTAGTACTTGTAAAGAGACACACAGTAACATTTTTAATCATGGTCACAGGAAGAGATACTCACATCACTGGATTTGTCTTAAAACAATAATACAGGTTTCTTGTGTATCAACTAAACTTTAGACATTTTCCACACATGCCTACGTGACAAACATTTGAGCAAATGTTTTCTGCTATAGTTAAATAATACAATGCTTTGCATTCCAATATATTACAGTAGCCTGACAAAACATAAAATACAGAGCACGTGACAATTTAAATAACGATACCGAGCTGTTCAGTAAACTATGGCATTCAGGGAAAATGCGTTTTTGGGGGTGATGGGAAAGCTAGCTAATTGACTGGATGCTGCAGTGGTAGTAATGAGCCAAGTAATTACAACTAACTCACAATTGTGACAGATAAACACGCCGTTCATATATTGTGAGGGAGATGCCCGATTCCAAACGGCGTCATGTAGTGCTGTTGTAGCCCCACCCAAAACATCAGGTGTGTCGACCGGTTAGCACATCCGCCTCACAGTGTGGTGGTGCAGGGTTCGATTCCGGCTCTGGCCTTCCTGTGTGGAGTTTGCATGTTCTCCCTGACACTGCATGGGCTTTCTCTGGGTACTCTGATTTCCTTGCACATTCCCCCCCCAAAAAAACAAACAAACATGTGTGGCAGGTTAATGGGACATTTTAAATTGTCCCTAGATGTGAATGTGAGTGCAGATGGTTGTTCGTCTATGTGTGCCTTGCGATTGGCTGGCAAGTGGTTCAGGGTGTCCCCCGCCTACTGCCCAAAGACAGTTAGGATAGGCTCCAGCACCCCCCAGGACACTTGTGAGGATAAGTGGTTCAGAAAATGGATGGATGGATGGATGGATGGATGGATGGATGGATGGATGGATGGATGGATCTGAAACATTTGTGTGAGAAATATACAAAACAAAAAAAATCACAAATCAGGAAGTGGGCAAAATTCTACTTTTCCACACCATTGCATTTTATTTGGGGACTCATAATTTCGTAGATTCGTGATATGGAATACAATCTGGCTGTCACAGAACATGAAAAAACATTTTCATGGGCCTTTTTATCAAGGTCGAAACTGGAGTGTTTTCATCATCTTTCACACACGTGGCATTTGCTGTTTTGTCTGTTTTTTTTTCTTTCATCTTATTTTTTTGGTCTCACACCATTTCACCTTGCAGAGCTGTTGCTGATGTCCAGATCGCAGACAAATCGCCTGACGAGTTGCTCACTGCAGCGCCAGACAACTGGCCTCTAATTATTAAACAGAAAGCCAGGGAGGAACACTGGCTGACGGCGAAAGGCAGACTGATAAATACACAGAGACAGGAGCAGACTTGTGGACGGATAATAAGGTAGACTGACAGAGATAGTTACCGGAGCACAAAATGAATGGGCAAAAAGACAGGTGGACAAATAGCAAGGCAGTCACAATGACAGCTTGGAAAGCCCTTCAACTAGTTTCGGCTAAAACCAGCGAAAATGAATGAATGAGATTTGGTTCAATTTGTATGTTCTGTCAATTCCGGGGTGAAAGAAATATGAATAAAACAACACTCCTCTGACTCCATTTATCCTGGGTTTCATTAATTTGATTGGCAGACAACACGGGGCAGACGAGAGTAATGGCTTGTGGTTGCTGTGGCAACAGCCCGCTCTTTGTTACATGCTGCATTCCTGGCATCTGATGAGTCTTACGCCGCGATCGATAAATCCCCCCCAACCCTGCTGAGACTGTTGAGTGAACTGATGCTTTTGCCATGCCAGCGGTGTGGAAAGTAAAGGGGAAAAAATGGGTACACAAAAGGATTGGAAAAGAAGGCATTACACGAAGCTGCAAGCAGGTTCGCTGCTGAGCCGGTGGGGTCTTGATGGATGCAGTCTCATCAAAGATTTATTTTCAGTGTCACTCACACCGCTATCAAAGTATGGTTTGTGTCTGTCTGGGTGATCTTCATCTGCTTACCTTGCCGAGATTCCATGTTGCGGTGATTGACAGAACTCTTTGAAGGCACATTTCACATCTCCGGGATCCCCCCCCCCCTCGGTGCATTAAAATTTCCAGCACTCACGGACGAAGCTTACTTTTTGCACATCTAATTGGCAAATATAGCCATGAGCAGAATGCAGATACTTCTGGTAATGAAGCAATTATTGTCAGGTTATCTGTCCTCATAGGCATATGTCAATTCAACAACCTGTGGCTGCAGGGAGGTATTTTCCTGTCAAGGTCAATGTCCTTCCAAGTTGGATTGAGGAATGTCTCCCATGTTTTTTTTTAAGTCTGTATCCTTGCCCTCAATACCCTTTCATGATATCCTCGCACTGTGATATTTTTCAAGTTCTAAAAAAGAAAACTCAACTCAAAACAAAAATTAATTCAAACACGTGAAGTTGTCATCATTTTATCGTGAAAATTATTTAAGTCAGCTTCATTGGGGGAAAAAAAAATCATATCCACAAGACAAAGTGTTTATTACGCACATATATTTTGAATAGTTTGAATATTTTGGATGTTGAGAGGCATCTTTGGGTCCCTTGCAAGGTGATAAATAAATACATGAATAATTTATAATTTTTTTTTTATTTGGGGCTGGGGCAGGGTTGTCAAAATGGGTTTTCCTGTTGGCTTTTAAATCAAGTGGTTTGCCATAAAATGTAAAGACTTTATTCACAGTACAAGCAATTTTATCAAGGAACAAAAGAAAGAAAGAAAGAAACAAACAAACAAACAAACAGCAACTCAATCTTTGATGAAAAGGCAGTAGGCTAATGAAAGAAATTTGGGGAAGGCAGGTGCACTTTTGTGAACTTTCTTACAAGTGTATGAAGCAGTTCATTGCACAATAAAATCTCCCAGCAAATTATGAAACCGTCCTGAACAATGATAACGTATGCTAACGAACCACGCTCTGTCACCACCATGGAAACAAACTACGATCTGGTACCAAAAACACATGCGCATCAATTACCGGTCTACAATGTATCCCATCTTAGCGACTCTGCTGGTCGCGATATTGCCATCGGCCGTGCCTGTGTATTGAAAATAATAATAATAATAATACATTTGATTTACATAGTTTGGGGGGCCAGGGCGGGGTGTGGGGGGTGGGGGGGGACTAAAAGACACCTTACAAAATAAAGGACTAAAAAACAAACAGAGATAACATAACAACACCTAAAGACAACATTACAGAATTAAAGAAAAGTCCACTTGAGCAGATGTTTTTTTTAGGACAGATTAGAAATTATTCAGTGAAATAGACGATAACTTGGTGAGTGGTGAGTTTCACTTCACTTTCATTGTTGTAAACACCAAAAAATGTTCGATCCATAGAGAACAAGCGCTCTACATTTTTTTTTTTTTTATTGTGTCGTCCATAAACATGGAAAGCACAGCGACACTGAGAGGTATGAGCTTTCGGGTCCCCTCACAGATGTCATATCAACCTATTTTGCATGTCTATGGTTCCCAGAATGCATTTCAGAAATGAAGTTATAAAGACGTTAATCCTTTTCATTTGTGTGTTTGTATCACCGGTTGTTGCACGTGTTACATTTAGCTGCTAACATTTATGTTGCGCTGTTTGTTTTTTGTGCTTTGTTTATTTTCCTTGAAACAAACGTGACTTTAGGTTGTGTATAAAATAATCACATCTAGCTAAATTCACTTGCCAAAAGTGATGGGAGTAATGAGTCTTTGTCGGGAGCCGTTCATTCATGAGCTGTCCACCACAATCAGCAATTCAGAAGATAAAGCCGTATTATCTTTATAAACCTTATTTAAAAATTCATTCTTGCACTCATGAAATAATCCCTGGAATTAGTCATACATTACAGTTTGTGTCATACTTGACGCGTTTATGTGATGGGACATTAAATATTGTCTTCTTTTAAAATATTGTAAGGTTTAATGACCAAAGGTTGATTTCATTTTATATGTGGTACATTCGGTATGTTGGGAATTGTGGGGAACATTGCTTCATTTTGACATGTGGAAATATATTATTATGCAATAACTTTTTATTCTCAGAACAAAAAAAAATTATATAAAAAAAGCAGAACACTTTACACACATTGATCAGCTCCACGTGCATACACTGCACCGCAGATGTTTTGACAAAAGCATTCAAACTAAATAAAACGGGTAAAACAACTTAATGGTTGCTGTAAACATAATAATACGTATATTAAAACAACGAACCACTACTGAACGAAGCAATTCTGAAATGTCAGTTTAAATTTTCTTCTGACACTCAGGCTTCTAATCAGGCAAATTAGCATTGAGAAAGTCAAGTGTTCTTACATTTTCAGGCTTGAGGAGGTTTCTCTGTCCTGTTTTAGGGGAAAACTCTCTTATAGCACTGAATTTGTCACAATTCTTCCCCATGACTTGCATTAAAATTTTGCTATTTGTTACAGCGTGTTTCCTTTCACAGAGCAGTTTATTTGAACTTTTCTTTCAGAACCTTTGTCTAAATGATCATAAGCCCCAATTGCAGGGGTTGGGAACTCCAGTTCCCTGAGAGCCATGTAAGAATAAGAATACGAAAACCTTTATTCGTCTCGCAATGGAGAAATTCCCAATTACAGCAGCAAAGCTATGAAAGGAAGAAAGTACAAGAACAAAAAGTATCGGAGCTGCTGCAAATGCAGCCACTACCTGCCTACCCATTTTAGATCTCTCGCGAATCCAACACACCCGGTTCAAATGATGGTGATTGTTTCAGGCTTGTACAGGGCTAGCTGATGAGCTGATCGTTTGAATCAGGTGTGTTGAAATAGAGAGAGATCGAAAACAGGCAGGATATGAATGACTGCCGTAGGGAATGGTGCTAAGCTAGCCAACAGATCAGAGGGTCTCATAATGCAAGTCTGAGGTGGGCAATTCATATTCAACGGGCCATACAACTCAATTGTGAATCGAATGTATTTTTATGAAACAGTCAATTGTATTTCCTTAATAAGCTGCCATTTTGTAGCCCTGGTTATATATGTTGTTGAAATTAGGAAATAAAAATTGAAAACTAGATGGGGAGGAAAAATGTCATTGAAGTGACATATCTCCACATATTTATGCTAAAACTTGTGTATATGTGCTGTAAGTCGTTGGGTCAGGACAAAAATGAGCACCAAACAAAAAAAAATGAGCACCAAACAACAGCCTCTGGTGCTCATTTGAGAACTGTGCCAACATTATGATGTGCACCCCTGTTTATACATTCCAAAATGCAAATTTAAAAAAAATGCTCTCTTGCTGCTGAAAGGGCCCCAATGTCTCTTCTCTGCTGAGACTTTACATAATTAAACAGTAAACATCAAAAACATATTTTTTTTGAAAAAGAAGGGTCAACGTCAGAATCAGTAGAAGCGCAATTAAGCACGGAAAATAACACAAGGAAACACAAATTGTAAAACAATGCATCAAAAGGAGTAAAGTTATGAGAGTATATATGCAAATATTTGCATCTACGTGTGCCCATAAATTTGAGACTTTATGTTGCATATCGAGCAAGTAATATATGGATTTTCAACAGGGCATGGGAAAATATGTCTTTCCACAAATACACACATATTTGTCGTAGTGTCCCTAGCAATGAGGCCACATGGGTTTGAAGATTAGCATCGTAGAGCAAAGTATTATGGAAGCAAACATTTCCTGCCACTTCATTGTTGATTATCTGAGCCCCGACCAAATAGGAATGACCATGAACCTGCAAAAGCGAGACGTAGATGCACATGCCGGCACAAACTATTACCTCCCTGGCTTTTAGCCTCATCTTGCTGTAATGAGGGTCATTTCTCGCCACTGGGCTGAAATATTTTCCATCCTCAAAAGACACCTCCAGTTAGCCTGCAACCTTTTGTGCTACCTTGTGATGAAAGTCCACATTTTTCTGCAGATGATATTTCTCTTGTGCCTTGCCCTGCTTTAAATTTAATTCCATTCTTTCCAGCGAGCCAAGAAAGGTGACAGTTCATTAAAGAGACGGAGTTAAACGTTTTTTTAAAGTGTAAAAAGGCAGAAGGCAAACAAATGAAGACTTGACGTAGCGAATGGAGTATTCTGACCTGTTTCTTTTTCATTCACTGTTTTACAGGGACCGACCGCGATGCTGTTCTGGACGTATAATGAGGCATGCGATGACAGTGGGCAACGTGAGTAAAAGAGTCATGAAAGGCCCAGCGCCGTACTACCGCATCCTCCTGGGTGGGGCCGTGGTGCTTCTCCTGGCCAGATTGGCCCAGAGTTGCCCTGCCCGATGTGAGTGTTCTGCGCAGACCAAGTCAGTGAGCTGCCACCGCAAGCGTCTCAGCACCATACCTGAAGGCATCCCCATCGAAACTCGAGTCCTAGATCTCAGCAAAAACAAGTTACGCATAATCACACCGGACAACTTCTCTTCATTCCATCTTCTGGAAGGCTTGGACCTGAGTGACAACCTCATCAGTGTGGTGGAAACTGGATCATTTCGTTCCCAGCTTGCTCTCCGCTCACTGAACTTCCGCAGTAACGTGATCCAGCTGGTTCCTGCAGGTGTACTGTCTGGCCTGACCAACCTCACTCACCTTGACCTCAACCACAACCGACTTGTGGTTCTGCTGGACCACGCCTTTCAAGATCTGCACAAATTGGCATCCCTCGAGGTGGGTGACAATGAACTTGTTTTCATCTCTCCGAGGGCCTTCCTGGGATTAACTGGACTCCGAAGTCTGACCCTGGAACGTTCCAATCTCACTGCAGTCCCTACTGACGCTTTGGCACATCTACACAACCTGGTCGAACTACATCTTCGCCATTTGAGCATTAGTTTTCTGAAGCCTTTCTCTTTTAAGAGGCTGTTCCATCTCCGCCAACTGGAGATCGATTATTGGCCCTGGTTGGACACACTCCCCCCACTGTCTCTGCATGGCCTCAACCTCACAACCTTGTTTATAACCAACACGAACGTATCTGCCTTCCCTGGTGCAGCATTGCGCCACCTGCACTACCTCACTCACCTCAACTTGTCTTTCTCCCGAATTCAGCATATCCATCAAGGAGAGCTTGGGCACTTCCCGCATTTGATGGAGCTCCGTCTTCAAGGGTCTCAGCTTGTTTCTATTGAACTCTTTGCATTTATTGGCCTCATATCTTTGCAACTATTGGATGTGTCACAAAATCGCCTAGACTCTCTGGAGAGGGGAGTTTTTGCATCCCCAGACAGCCTCCAGAGGCTTTGTCTGGGTGGAAACCCATTGGTGTGTGACTGCAGATTGCTTTGGTTGCTGAATAGCTACAAGCCCCCCTCCCTTCATATTCTTGATCTCCAGCCCGAGTGCAGCGCCCCCGAGTACCTCCTGGGAAAAACTCTTCGTGAGCTCAAGGAACCACTGGTCTCTCGGTACATGACCTGCACCAAGCCTCGAATTGGACCCAACATAACACAGCTGCTGATGGCTGACGAGGGTCAACCTGCCCGTTTGAGCTGCATGGCAGAGGGAGCGCCAAGGCCTTCAGTGGTCTGGATTACACCTCACAGACGCTACATCACAGCCAAGAGCAGCGGCAGAGTGGAAGTCCAACCAGATGGCACCCTGGAGATCAAAGCTGCAGAGCTGCATGACAGCGGAGTGTACTTGTGTATTGCAAGTAATGCTGCTGGCAACGCCAGCTTGTCGGCCTCTTTAGCCGTGAAGAGCCTGGGCATTAGGGACAACTTTCACAATAGCAACAGGAGCTCAAACTATTTGACAAGCTCCAACAGCACTTGGGGAAATGGGACTGTGTTGTACAACATGACAGTCCCCATAGACATTAAGACTATCATTATATCCACAGCCATGGGCTGCCTGTCCTTTCTAGGTGTGGTCGTCTTCTGCTTCCTGCTGCTCTTTGCCTGGAGCCGAGGAAAAGGACGTCATAAGAGCAACTTTGATATTGAATATGTCCCACGCAAAACCAATGGGGCCTCAGCCGAAGTGACAGAAACAAGTGGCCCCCGACGAGTCAATATGAAAATGATCTGAACCTGAAGCGGACTGATGCGCACAACGACGACAACAACAATGCAGTGCACACACATCGGCTTGAAAAAAAAAGTTGCTTTCAATGATCCCCCCGTGGAATTGTGACAAATGATGTACTAATATAGTGGCTGTCGATGAAGGTGATCTCGTGATCATGTGAATATCGAAGTGAAACCGTGAACGTGTTTATATCAAATAATGTCCTTACATTACATTGAATAGAATACTATAACCAACATATCAATATGGGAGTGATCTAGTGTTGCACTTGGCATGTGTATCAGTGGTGATGTGATGAGTAATGATGTTGTCCACTATCCGTGACATCAAACCGAAGGACGGAGTCACTGAGGGTTATGGGGGGAGGGGGGAGGGGGGGAATACTCTAAACGCAGCGATAGCGATCACCGCTGCAATATGTCAGGACTAAATTGTCTAACACCCATGTTAGCTGCAGTGTGAATGGTGTGTGTCGTAATCACGTGTGCTGTGTGTGCGCATCGCTGTACGCATGTTGCGTTTGTGTCTTTCGTTGTGCATGTGCACGCATTGCCTTTCTTATCAGACAGAAATATTAAAAAGATGGGGACCGGCGGGCCTTTGTTCTCGTTGGGTCATTGTCACTGTTGGGTAAAACGGGATCATATTGTATATGTTTTTGTAATGGGAAAATCCAATTTATTCTTAAAAAGAAATGCTGCATCCATTTTGAAATAGTTGCCCTCATGCAAGGAGACGAACATATGGGGAATTCAATGAACTCAGGGCGACATTGCGTTGTAATTTAATGTGAGGCGTGAGCTTTGTCTTCGTCAAAGAATTCACTTTCCAGGAAAGACAAGACATTCCCCTCAGAAATAACATCGGTCAAAGGCGTTATCGCACGACAAAAGCTCCCGGCAATAGAAATGGTACATTAAAGCTGTTTCAAAATGTCATAAATCACAGGCAGTTTTTGCTGCCAGAAACGAAAAAAAAAAAAAAAAATCCCTCGATGTGACATAAGAGACTCTGTGGCCACAACGGCAAAGATTTACGGGCTAGTGCCCTCTTTTGGACAAGACAAAGTTAAGCCTCACCGAGTTATGGCTTAAATTTCCCGTCATATTTCTTTGATCGCACCTCTTCACTTCCTTACTGGGGCTCTGCTTATTTCATAGGTGTCAATTTCAAACTTGTAATGGAATCTTGTAACGTTATGTTTCTTTGTGAGGAAATATTTTCCGTGTTTGGTGTGGGCAATATTGGCAAAACAATTAAGGGCAAGTCTTTGTATTGCAGGGACATGGGTGTTGATTTGTGTAATTCTGTTGTGATAAAACATTCAAAAGTTGTATAATTGTTTTCGTATGATACATTTATGGGTATATTTTCAAAAGAAAATAAATATCAAACCTACCCCTGATTGGAATTGTATTTTAAATTCAGCTGGAGTTACTCTAATAGCATCGGAATAGCCGTATGTCTGCGATTAAATATTTACCATTAGCTTGAACTGCACACAGATTCCCTTTGTGATGTTTGTGACCACTGCTTGAAGTCCATGACATCCTTTCTCTGAAAGCATCTTTTTCATATATATATCTTGATGTGATTGGCAAAGACAGAGTTGTCTGTGTTTGAGTTTGAAAGCCTGCACGGAAACAAAAGCTGCTGCTGTTGACTCATGAAGACATTTGAAGTCCCTCATACAGTGGTACATCTACTTACGAACGTCTCTTCATACGAAATTTTCAAGTTGCGAAACGCCTCAAGAGGAAAATATTGCCTCTTGTTACGAAAGAAATTTCAACATAGGAAAGGTAAAAAGACAGTATGGGCTGCTACTCGCAACTCCGATTTTCCTGAACGCAACATACTCATAGCTGCTCTGCCATTGGCTATTTCCGAACATCATCCTGGCATTCCATTGGCTAAGAGGGACTTCTACCGTATGTGTCAATGTGTGTAGAATAGATGGATAGACAGATAGATAGATAGATAGATTTTCGAAGGATTGTTAAAAGGCGACAACAGCAAACGTCCTTGGATCAGTTCTTTACAAAACGCCAGGAAATAAACATTTCTGAGAGAGAACATGAACTAAAGAGGCCAAAAAACAACGAATACGCCGTTTAAAGTTAAATGACCATAATTTTATTCTTTATTCTTTGTTTTTTACATCATGCACAACTCTCTTTTATTGTGCAATGATCTAATTGTAACAAGTATTTGTTACTCAACTCAACTCAACTCAACTGTATTTATAGAGCACTTTCAAACAGCCATCGCTGCATACAAAGTGCTGTACATGGAGCAATTCAACATATACAACAAACAGTAAAGCAAATCGGTTATAAAGACGGTAGAAAGCACCGAACAGCAAAACCAAGAACAAATCTAAGTCATGCTGAGTCAAATGCCAAAGAATACAAGTGAGTTTTGAGGCGGGGTTTGAAGATGGGCAGCGACGCGGCTTGCCGAATGTTCAGTGGGAGGTCGTTCCAGAGAGAGGGACCAGCAACAGAAAAGGCTCGATCCCCTCTGAGCCTCAGTTTAGTTCTTGGTACTTCTAATAATGTCTGGTCCGCAGACCTGAGGCGCCGGGCAGGTGTGTAGGGGTGGATGAGCTCGGAGAGGTAAGGTGGCCCGAGGTCATTTAGAGATTTGAAAACAAATAAGAGGATCTTGATGTTGTTACATATGTTGATGCATTTTTTTATGCTTTAGGAAACGTTTTTGTCAGAATTTAGGTGGGGGGCTTGGAGAGAACTCGGGCATTTACATGGAAAACACGTCTCTCCTTACAAAATCTTCTCGTTCAGAATTTTTTCCAGAACCAATTAATTTCGTTAGTAGAGACACCACTGTATCGGCTTTTATTCATAGTTTCATCAAAGATATCCTATTTAGTCACTGCATATTCCAAGCAACAATTTTCTACTCACTATGATACCACGTCTTATTTTTATTTCTGTTTGATGGACCCTATTCTCGTGAGCAGCATGAGGGATATCCTATAGAAATAATGCAATACTGTACTGCAATTGAACCATCAAAAGAATAAAATGCATTTTTAAGGGTAACAGCGCAGTACTCGAAAGTCAAGCACAATCTTTTCCCAGATGCTGATTGACCTCTGATTTGTATGACTGTACTGTATTTTCTGAAATTCTTAACACGTGCTATGTCTCCATTATTCAGTGGGCGTGTCTTTGTTGCGATGAGTAGTCGCCTCTTTGCCTGCTCTGCAGTGTTGTATGCTTCCAACTTTATGCTATGCACCTTCAGAGTAGATCCACTCTGCCTTGGTTTCATCTTAGCATTTCTCCGTATTACCGGTAACCCCTTTTTAGCTTCCTTTTAACTTCACTCGAGATACAGTGTAAGACAGTAAAATATATTTGGGAGGCCCAGTGGTCGAGTGGTTAGCGCTTCGACCTCATAGTGAAGCGGTGCAGGGTTCGATCCTGGTTCCAGCCTTCCTGTGTGGAGTTCGCATGTTCTCCCCGGGCCTGCGTGGGTTTTCTCTGGGTACTCCGGTTTCCTCGCACATTCCAAAAACATGCGAGACAGGTTAATGGAACACTTTAAATTGTCCCTAGGTGTGACTGTGAGCACGGATGGTTGTTCGTCTCTGCGTGCCCTGCGATTGGCTGGCAACCGGTTCAGTGTGTCCCTTGCCTACTGCCCGAAGACAGCTGGGATTAGATCCAGCATGCCCCGTGACACTTGTGAGGATAAAGCACATCAGAAAATGGATGGATGTATGGATATTTGTAATAAAAGTAAGGTCGGCGGCCCGGTGGTCGACTGGTTGGCGCAGGGGTGTCAAACTCAAATACACAGTGGGCCAAAATTTTAAACTTGGACACACTCGCGGGCCAACATTGATATTGATTTAAATTGTTCCTTCAGATATAACAATGAACCTCTGCATATGGACAAGCTTTGGTTCAACACTGAATATGGAACAAGCAAAGCTTAAGACTATACAATAAATCGCTTAATATTGCACAGGTGCTAAATCGAATTTCAAAAAAAAAAAAAAAACAACAACACATCAATGGCATTTATTTCTGAAATAAAATTTAAATGAAAATTGTATGCATTTTTTATTTGCAGCCTTCTGATTTAAATTTCAACAGTAACCTTTTTCCACAGGCTAATAATAAATTAATAATAATATCCTTCAATAAAAGTGCAACCATTCAAGCCCATGCCTTGGAGTAGCAAGAAAGTGCTCAAAGAAAATATGAATTATTGCTCAGTTTGCGACACACTGATCTACTCTGATGCATTCAAGCCACATACCTGGCATCTCTTCTTGGGTGTGTTAAGGAGGGGATCTGTCCATTTCCTTATGGCCCTCCTTGGACACAGGTTCTTTTATTTCTCTATAAGGTGGAATAAAGACCCAACACCACTCCATCTTTTCTGCAGTTAACCACTCGCTTCGGGCTCCTGAGAGTTTCAGATTTCGTCAGGGAGCATAGAAAAAATCCAGTCACAAGAATATATAGAGACAATATGATAATGAGAGGCAAGCAGTTACACCTCCATGCAAATCCCGGAAACAAAGAAATTAACATGTCACCTGACCCGGTGTGGCTGGAAAAAGTTAAGAGTGGTGAGGTGAGACCAGATCACCACTATCCCCTATTGTCTTCGGTCTGAGTTTTGATGTGATGGCAGCAAAACAGATACGTACTTGAGATAACAGTTCCTCTTTTGATGTTAACCATGTCCTCTAGAGCAGGGGTCCCCAACCGCCGGTCCGCGGACCGGTACCGGTCCGCAGAGCATTTGGTACCGGGCCGCACAGAAAGAACTTGCCTTATTTCCGTTTTATTTATTTCGGAATACGAAATGTGTTTTATTTTGAAAAATTACCGGATTCTCTGTTACATCCGTCTGTGTCACGCTTGACTCACGTCAAGCCACACTTCTCGGTCACGTGACCGAAACCACACACTTGAGGTGTCATTGTCTCCTATTACCCCGAGATGGGACTGTCTGATTGCAGAAAATCAAGCTCGGGGCTGTGGTGAGTCGTCATTTTCATGCACTTTGAATTTGCGTTTTTTGAAGGCATTAAACATTACCAGAGCGATAAGTGTTGCGACCAGATTAGACGCTCCTTGTGTTTATTATTATATTTCGAAAACACCACAGTTTTCATGCAGCTCATACCATATTATTTTGTTGCATTAATTCCGCCACACCTTAAATGCCGGTCCCTGAAAATATTGTCTGACTTAAACCGGTCCGTGGGGCAAAAAAGGTTGGGGACCCCTGCTCTAGAGGGGTCCCTAAAAGTGGTGGAGTTCGAGGGGCACTCAAGGTGATTGTAATCACATTGAGCAGGAAATACCTTCAACAGCATTCTACATTCTTTGTTTCAAGTGTTTGAACAGATCCAACAACAGAGAGGGGCTAAAACAAAATCACAGTAAGGAATAAATTCCTTAACAGATGCCAGCTCACATTAATGTCTGGGGTCAGGCTCTGAGCTGAGGAAATCCTTAGGATCGAGCAAAGGTGTTCATCCGTCAGACGTCTCCTGTGAGCTGTTTTGATCATCTTCATCGAGGAGAATAGTTGCTCACATCGATAAGTGCTGTCGAACATGGAGCAGCTTGGGTGCGGAGCTGAGGCATTGTGTCAGGGATGAAATTGTGCAGCACCCACAGCATCATACTTTGACTTCAGCGTGTCACTACATTGGCGTTCAATCAGCTCCATTTGGAGGTTGCTTGCTGCGTTTTCCACATCAACTGCAAATGGATTGCCCAGCAATTCAAACCTACACTTCTGGACATCAAAGTCGGCAAATCGCCGGGGAAACTCAGCACAGAGTACGCGGAGTTTACCAGCAAACTGTGCACGTGGAAACGCTGCGGTAGAGCTGTGCATTAAAATGGTTTGGCAACAGGGAACATGATCCAGGTTTCCTTGGAGCATTTGATTCTCCCACAGGCACAGTTTAGTTCTAAAGGCCCTCACTGCAGCGTACATGTCTGTGATGATATGTCCCCTCCTCTGAAGCTGCAGGTTTAGTGCATCTAGATCAGGGTGTCATACTTAAGGCCTGGGGGCCAGATCTGGCCCGCCACATCATTTTATGTGGCCCACAAAAGCAAATCAAAGATGTCAACTTTCATGATGCTTGCGAAAATCCCTACCAAAACTTCAAATTCTCTTTTTTAATAAATAAGAGTGAGATTGAAAGCATTTTTTATTTTCAAGCCCCTCATTAGAGTAACTTAAACAATAGGGGAATAAACCGTTATTCTTGACTTCTAGATATGGTTTCAGTCATAACGGCCATCCAAGGGAAACTGTAACTAAAATCTGGTCCGTGACAAAAATGAGTTTGACACCCCTGATCTAGATGGTTTGTGATGTCACACAGAAAAGCCAGTTCACGCAAAAACTATGGCTCACAGAGCTCCGCTGTGTCTTTCCCTTTGCTGTCCAGGAAATGACACAAATGAACATCTGTTCATTACTTTGCTTCGGCTTAACCATCTCACTTCTGTGTCATACGGCACATCCTCGTATTTCGAACAACCTTACTCCAGAAAAGACTTGAACTAGCGGTGATTCAGACCTTTTGCTCTGATAAAGTTCACTACTCGTGTTACTGTGGTCATAACATGTTCCATCTTCAGGGCTTTGCCACACAGTGACTCTTGATGTATGATGCAGTGGTAAACAGTTAGCTCACCTGCACAGTTCCGAACCGCATCCTCTCCCAAACCCTGCCCACCCGTCCACTCTTCCAACCGCACATTGCTGGCGCGCCGTCTGCCGTTAGTCCCACAAGTTTATCCCATGGCAGCTTCATTTCAGTGACACAGGTGGAAACCTCTTCTTATTGTTCTCATTCAAAGTTTGTGTGTGTGTGTGTGTGTGTGTGTGTGTGTGTGTGTGTGTGTGTGTGTGTGCGTGTGTGTGCGCGCGTGTGTGAGTGTGTGTGTGTGTGTGTGTGTGTGTGTGTGTGTGTGTGTGTGTGTGTGTGCGCGTGTGTGTGCGCGCGTGTGTGTGTGTGTGTGTGTGTGTGTGTGTGTGTGTGTGTGTGTGTGTGTGTGTGTGTGTGTGTGGGTGTGTGTGGGTGGGTGTGCACGAGTGGTAGCGGGTCGGCCGCGGGTCGTCGGTTGCTTGAAAGATCTCTCAAAAAAGGTTAGGTACCCCTGCTCTAAATTGTCCCTACGTGTGAGTGTAAGCGCGGATGGTTGTTTGTCTGTGTGCTTTGAAATGGGGCGGCGTCCATTTCAGCTACTACTGCCCAAAGACAGCTGGGATTGGCTCCAGCATGCCCTGCGACCCTTGTGAGGATAAGCGGATCAGAAAATGGATGGTAAAGTAAGTTATGAACTCCAATTGGCTGGCTACCAGCCAAGTCAGCTGGGATAGGAGCGATCCTAGAAAGGATAAGTGGCATGAAAACAAAAATGGATGAATGGATAAAATTACTAAAGTACATGTATGCACCAGACCAGACTTCCACCCACTCTTCCCCCATTTATGGGGACACACAAATCGGGCCTGAATGCATTTTGCTTTTAATTCATATTCCACAAACATAATATTGATCAGAATTCCGTGATTAGATTAGTGAGGGCACATAGAACATTTTGTAAAGAAAATTAATAACTTGATTTCCCCTTTAAATGCAAGAACTCAATTTGTGCATTTACCATTTAGATCAGGGGTGTCAGTCATACAGCCCGCGGGCCGTAACCGGCCCGCAAGGAGGTTCAATCAGGCCCACAGGATAATTTAAAAGTGAACAAATGCATAAAAGACACAAAATTAATATTTTTAATAAAGTGCAATTCATGGAGTATCCGCTAGATCTTTTATTAAACTTCAACATTTTCCTAATGTTCTTGTGCTTCTTTAGACCAAATCAAAGGAAATACATTATTTTGGTTATTTATAACAGAGTATGGTATAATTTTAATGGTCCGGCCCACTTTACATCTACCGAGGCCATATGTGGCCCACAATGTGAAATGCGTTTGACACCCCTGATTTAGATAGTCCCTGAAATGATGCGTCACCAGATATGAGAGTGTCTGGCATGAAGAAGAAACACGATACTGGTTAGGTAACAGCCTGTTTGTCCATCTTTAATTTAATTTACAATTGTTTTTCTTATAAACAGTTCCAAAGTAGTGAAAAGCCTGTGGTATGTTCGACATGAATTATACATAGACACCGGTGGATTCTGGACCAGCAACAGTAGCTCTAGGATATAAGATAATGTAGCAGAGGGTAGGACATTTGGAAAGGAGACTTAAAGACATGATACAGTCTAAGATAAAGATAAAGATCATCATACTGCATCATCTTTCACTTCTGGATCAACTGCTTGAGAGAGACGGGAAAAAAAAAAACCCCGGTTCAACAGCTGCATCCTTCATCACCTGACAAGTCAGATGAAAGGAAATGCAGATTTGGCATCCTGCTCGAACAGATTGTTTCATTTTTAGACAGCGCTTGATGTTATCATCCTGATGGCAAAGGAAATGCAGGTTTTCTGTGCCTCAAAGCTTGCAGGGAATATTAAGGCCATCGCTGTGGCATAGTGATGACAACATCAAAGGGCCTCAAATGCTCTCTTATTATTTTCATTGTAGGATGCATTTTACTGAGGTGGTGCTGTAAACAGGCAATAAGATAACAATGAATACATTAAGCTCTTTGTAGAGTTTCCGGTCCAGCTCTGAATGATCCAAGCCCTTGCAAGAGTAATACTGTGCAATTATTTTGACATTATAGAAAAGGGCTTCTGCTGTTATCTGTAGAGGTAAAACCACAACCATTACATTGGTTTTATTTTGTGTTGGATGCTTACTGGAAGGCACTTAACTGAGCTTCGCCACAAGTTCTGCTGGGCTTTGTTTTGGGTCCCCCGATTTCCTGGTATCCTTTATGATCAGAGTGAATTATATGAATCAATTCAGACATAAAAAGTATATGGTTTTAAATATACGTTAAAAACTATGCTCTTTTGCCCTACCAATCACTGAGGTCATTCACAATGTTTTTAAAATTATGTTTTCCAAAACCTTGTTTTTACAATGTTCACTTTAGTAATTTGGGTGAGCTACTTTCTTGTTTTTTTTTTTTTTACTTTGCTTTTTAATGTCTGTTTTATTTGTAACAGCTTTTAAATGCCTGTACTTTTAATTATTTGAAGCACATCCAGTTATCGTGAGTGTATCAATAAAAGGGCCACAAAAATTTGAGACAGTGCAACTACAATTTTCATCAAGTCGTGCCGGTGCAACCATTAAATTTACAGATGTCTTTTTTAAATAATTACTGTTACTGAGCATTTTTTTTTGTGTTCACAAAATTCTGCTGCAGATTTCAAACCATTTATCAATAATATAATTCAAATAATTGTGATGAAATTTACTTCAGAAGTAAATTTACAGTGTGTGCCCCTAAATCTTCTAAAATTTCAAGTTAGGGGGCGAGTGTGTTCCAAGTCAAACTGTTATGTTCCTGAATAATCCGGATAGGAGTGGATCCCACAAACATCAGGGCCGTTATGGCTGTTGCTCATCAAGGCATGCGCGTGTGCACGGTAATGGGTCGATCGCAGGAGGTTGGTTAATTGAAAAGTAGATCTTCGGTCCAGTCCAAAAAGTTTGGGCACCCATGATACAGACAAACAACCATTCGTGTTCACAATCACACCTCGGAACAATTTAGATTGTTCCATGAGCCTTCCATACATGCTTTAGGTATGTGGCAGCAAACCGGAGTACCCGGAGAAAACCCACGCAGGGATGGGGAGAACATGGAAACTCCACACAGGAACGTTGGAGCCCGAATAATAACAATAATAATAATAATAATAATCACAATAATAATAACATAGTAACATTTATGAATTAAGGGTTAGGTTCAGCAACTTGTGGAATTTTTTTCTGGAATGACATAGCTATAAATTGCATGGTGAAAAATCCGTACTGTGCAAACCTTTAAAGCTAAAAAAAGAAAAAAAGAAAATATCTTAAAACGCTGAGGTACGAGGAAAAAAGTAAAGATGTTTTTTTTTTTAAATCAGCATCAAAAGGACATGTTTTACTGTCAATGGTTTTGTTTGTTACTTCAGTTTCTGGACTTTGTGCTTTGGATTTAGTTTTTCCAGTGTTCCTCTCCAAGTGTTTTTGTCAATATATTTTATTCAGTACACCCTGCTTCTCCTGCCTCACTGCCATCCTGCAACACAACAGTTTATTCATTGATATGAAAATACAACCCTCCATTCTTTTACAAGGAAAGGATCAATCGACAATATTATATTCTATGTTTGATCAACAGCACAATGCAGCAATATACACCAGAGTTATTGCCCGTGAATTGAATGTTCATTTCTCAACCATAAGCCGTCTCCAAAGGCATTTCAGACAATTGACCTGACAACCGCAGAAAAACCAGCACCTCCACATGCAGCATGTTCACCTCCGAGATTGTTTGAGACCAACCACCCGGATAGCTTCCGCACAAACTATCAGAAACCGTCTCAGTCGAGCTGATCTGCATGTTCGTCATCCTCATCGGGGTCTCAACCTGAATGCAGTTTGTCGTCATAACTGACTTGAGTGGGCGAATGCTCACATGCGATGGCGTCTGGCACTTTGGCGAGGTGTTCTCCACAGATGAATCACGATTTTCACTGTTCGGGGCAGACAGCAGACAGCACACAGCGTGTATGGCACCCAATGGGTGAGTGGCTTGCTGATGTCGGCGTTGTGGATCGAGTGGACCATGATGACGGTGGGGCTCTGGTCTGGGCAGATGCATGTTATTCACAAACACAGGTAAATTCTATTGATGGCATTTCGCATGAACAGAAATACCATGACGAGATCCTGATGACAATTGTTGTGCCATTTATCCACAACCATCAACTTATATTGCAACATGATCATGCACTGCCCCATGTTGCAAAGGTTCTATACACAATTCCTCGAACCTAAAAACATCTCAGTTCTTGCATAGTCACCGGACATGTCACCCATTGAGTAAGCTCTGGATCGGCGTGGATGACAGCGGGTTCCAGTATTTGTCAATCTCCAGCAAATTCACTCAAACTTTGAAGAGCAGTGGACCAACATTCCACAGGCACAATCAACAACCTGGTCAACTCGATACAAAGGAGATGGATTGCACTGCGTGCAGCAAATGTTGGTCACACCAGACACTGACTGGTTTTCTGACCACCCCCCAGACCACCAAAATAAAAAAAAAAAAACAACATATCTGGTTAGCACATCAGTCACAAGGAAAGATTCCATGTTTCAAATCTCAGCTCAAACTTTTACGTTTACTTGTTCTGCCTGCCTGTGTTTGTTTTTTTTTCAAGGATACTCTAGTATCCTCACACTTGCCAGAAACATACAGAATAATTGAAGACTACACCTCGCCCTTGGGTTTTAATAGTTGTTTTCTTTATGTGACATAAATGACGCCAGAGTTTACCCTGCCCCACGCCTACAGTCAGCTAGGATAGGCTCCAGCTCATGTGTGAGTCATGACCGTGAATGAAGTGGTAGAAAATAAATGGCTGGACAACAAAGGGGATTATGCAATCAATGAATTCATGCTTTGCAATTCTTTGACTACTCATCCACTCATCCATCCATCCACCTACATTTTTTTGCTTTCTATATCAGAAAGCTCAAGGTTTTATGCTGACTGCTATTTCAAACTAATATATAATACCCAATTTTCATCTTGAACCAGACTACACTGTGTGCTTGCTGGAAAAATGAACTCTATCACTTTCAAATTCTCCAACCTTGTCTTACACTTTAAATTTGAAAGCAGAAAATTGTTGATTTTGAGTTTAAGCTAACACCATTCCTCCACACCACTGCTCGGACACTGGCGGGGATCTTCGGCTGCACGCCTTCTTGATTGTCTGCCCTCCCACATCCCTGTCTGATTAAATCTAAGTATGAACTTGTGCACCACTTGCACCCTTCTCCTTGAGAGGCTTTCCCCGCTCGAGGGACGTGACTGTCAGCTAGCGCAAAATGTATTAATGGTAACTGTAGATGTGGCGGACAGATAGTGTAGGTCAGGGGTCGGCAACCCAAAATGTTGAAAGAGCCATATTGGACCAAAAAAACAAAAACACAAATATGTCTGCAGCCGCAAAAATTATTCTAATGAAGGAAAACACAATGTATGTATCTATATTAGCTATATTAGCCTCCAATCAAAATGACTAAGGTGGCTACAAATACACAAAATACACACTTCATGATTATTCATGATTTTTTTTTTTTTGCCCTGCTTTGCATCCTGTAGACTGTGTAGAGCATGGGTGCCCAACCTTTTTTGACCGAAGATCTACTTTTCGATCAACCAGCCTCCCGAGATCAACCCATTACCACACGTGCGTGTACGCTCACACTTACACACGCTTGCTGAGCATGGGACGCACTTTTGCAGCATGTTAACTATCGTAGCTCACGTGTACCATTTAAAAATGCTCCTCTCTGCCCTCCTGATTCCCATTCTCTACCAGTAGCCTTGGTGAATTGTACATGAAATGTACCTGGCATCCCATCCTGCTCCTAGAAACATGTGTCGCAGGCTGTGACGCAAAACTTCGTTGACAGAAATGTTGGAATTTCATATTTATTCTACACATTTTTACAGCATTGGAAAACGTTAAAAATGTGTGTGTCATGTTTGTCCTCCTACACACACCATATTAAAATATATTTCCCTCTCCCATCTTTTTCTCTTTTCAAACATTTTTGAAAAAGCTGCAAGGAGCCACTAGGGCAGCGCTAAAGAGCCACGTGCGGCTCCGGAGCCGCAGGTTGCCGACCCCCGGTGTAGGTTGTAGCCGACCTACTGGTCCTATTAGCATTAGTCCTAAGTGGCTTGCTCATCGTGGAGAGCCTGCTCAGATGCACAACAGATTCAAGGATTTTAAAAAAAGTTCAACTACCTATTATCCAATCTCCTCAATCTTTATTAGTCACATTTCATGAACGGTTCTTCAGAACATGAACAAGATTGGTAACCAGCTGCTCTCACTCATCTCCCTTTGCATACTTGTAATGGGAATTTGGCATCTAACAGTGCTCAAATGTATCTTATAACTAACTGTTTGTACCATTGTGAATGCTGACCATGTTATTTGCAGATAAGCAAAGTTGCTTGCTCATGCGCCAGACTTCATTCTCTTATCTGAAGGAGTCGCTGTCCAGAGTGCTGATTGTGCTGCATGATCTGCACTTCGGCACCTCCCAAGAAGAGTATAAAAAAAAGGCAGCGCCCGACTGCTCGAGAGAGAAGGCTCCATGACAGATCTGTGAATGGTGCTTCTCCAAACTTTTGTGTAGCTGAAATAAATCTCATCATTTTTTTATAAATACTTCTGATGTCTTCGTTTCCCTGGACAAGACATATTTTTCAGCATGCCCTGTTGAGTAATGGTATCTGATTTCTTGAGAACCTCATTCGAGACATTTTGTTGAGATCGTTTGCTCAACAAAAACTCATGCCATGGCCATCACCATCCTTTGTTTTCGCGGCAGGTTTTGAAAAAGAGTAGGCGGGGTACACCCTGAGCTGTTTGCCAGCCAAACGCAGGGGACACATAGACAAACAACAACCATTCACACTCACCCTCACGCCTAAGGACAATATAGATTCCGGCTCAGGCTTTCCTGTGTGGACTTTGCATGTTTTCCCTGTGCCTGCGTGGGTTTTTGCCGAGTACTCCAGTTTCCTTTCACATCCCAAACACATACACGGTAAGTTAATTGCTCAGTGTAAATTGTGGGTTGGTCAATCATAGTGGGTTGGTATCCTACATTGTCAATGCTAAGATACGTCTGTTGCCTTGTAGGCCACTCCGCACGTTATGTCGGCAGCATTGTGAGTCGTAAACCATTACAGAGGATTCCATCCATGCACTCATATAGTTTAAATGTTGTCGTACAGGATTACATCCATGTACACATAGAATACTTTGAATCAAATGTTTTTATAAACAACAGTGGATCAGAGTTCTTCATTGATTTTCACACCTACCTTTTTCCAGAAAACAGAGGTCTTCCAAGTGCTTGTAACAAAGGATGCTTCTCGACACCGGTGTGAAATTCATTGCTTTGTGAGAACAAAACTGAATCGTTCCAATTTTCCGGTATTCTTTTCCTTTGGCCACTCAAACAACTGTTTGCCTGAGTGTGAACAGCGCATCGCCACACAGCGCCGAGGCATTTCACTCAATAACTTTAACAATGGCAAAGAGGAGTTAACAGGACAATCAAAAATGCATTACGATGGCTGACTGGCGACTCGGTATTCTGTAAATGACGTCATTTGTCGGAGATTGACGAACAAAAGCATTTTCGTTGTCAAGCGTGTGGTGTGTGGTCTAACTATCAACCTCGGTGGGTTGCGTTGAAAAAAACTAACAAAAGTATGCTTGAAATCGTTTTAGCCCCAAGTATTACTCAAAAGATGGTTGGCCAAGTTTACAAACAATCATCTGTGCTCATACATACACCTAAGGACAATTTTGAATGTTCAATCAGCCTGCCATGCATGTTTTTGGAATGCGGGAGGAAACCGGAGTACCCGGAGAAAACGCACGCAGGCACGGGGAGAGCATGCAAACTCCACACAGGATGGCTGGAGCTGGGATCGAACCCACGACCTCTGCAGTGTGAGGTCGACGCGCTAACTACTAGACCCCCCACCCCCACCCATTTTTGAGCTGTATGTGTTAAGTAATAGAATGAATTATATTAAATGCAATATAAACAACGGATAACCATTGGAGAACGCTCTGTGCGGTCTGTGTGAGCAGCGTCCACTGTGTCTGGACAATTACAGAGCCAGTCTATGACATTAGACCAGCTGCTTCCTTTCAAATGGAAACGTAATTATTTCACACATTTTATTATGACTTCCATGGGGGTGAAACCCCTTCTGTGCATTATCTCAGCACTTAGACGTGCCCTGGTCAAAGCCAAGCTGCACTCGGCTGGTCCCAGGGGCACCGCCCCATTAAAACATGGCTTGTGGCAAGTGTCAGCGTACACTGCCGTGTGAAAGATGAGAGCAATAACAGAAAAGGGAGCATACCGCACAGGATCACAAGTGGGCCTCCGGGGTGAGAAGTGAGTTGATACTGTATGCCACGTGAGCCTGAAAGAAGGTTCATTCTGACGTCATTTTACGTACTTCTCCCTTCCCCCTCAGCCAGGAGCTAATAAACCGGTCCCCTTGATACTTGGATGTGACACATACTCTATGAAAAAATAATGAGGACTCCCAGGCATGTAATGTGAAGTTTGCTGAGGCACTTTGAATCTCTCGGTGGACAACAAATATGAATAAAATTAGAATTAATGCAGTCTTCAATATAAAACAGTGTAACTAACCATGTATCGAAGATACGAGGGAGAAATCAATCCAATATGACTGATTCATATCACGTCATGTTAAATGATCATTTTACTGTTGCTTCAGCAAAAAGGGGAATTAAGACGAATGATTATTCGTGATTTCTTTTTGGGTTCTGGCTTTTGTCTTCCAGGGTCTTCAAATCATATGGGCCGAGAAATAAAGCAAGGTGCAGATTAATTCATACATGAATTCTCCTTACAACAAGCCTCCAAGCTAGCTTGAGCCCGTTGTTCATTTGAAATTTGTCTTTTCTCTTTTGTGCTGTGGGGATCGCCGCTGGGAGTGGCAGTTACGTTTCATACTGCATATATCATAAGTATGTCACTGATGGTTTAGTGGTAAACTCACTCCAGGGACCGTGGGATCGGTTCCCACTCAGTGACCGTGTGGATGTAGGTATGAATGTTTGTTAGTATCTACAGGGTCAAGCAAAATGATCTGACACATTTGTAGGTTAAATAAAAGGTAAATTAAGTAAAGAAACAAAAAAGTGCTTTTATTTTCGAAAAGTACAGATAATGCCTTTCTGTTTAAATTATATTTTTAAAATTAAATCAGTCAAATGGGATCCATTATTGTGCACACATTGTCAAAGGCATTCACAAAAGTTGTCTATAACTTGGCGGGTCATTTCATGTGGAATGGCAGTAATTTCTTGACAAATTGCTTCTTGAAGTTGTTCAATAGAGCGAGGGCGATTAATGTGTACCTTTGACTTGAGGTAGCCCCAGAGGAACAGGCGGGCCAACCAATATCACCACGCAATGAGATTAAATGACCAGAGAACATCTCCCTCAAAATCCCATCGCACATCTAGAAGTGTGGGCTGTTGCCCCATCCTGTTGAAACCAAACATTGTCCATATCGTGGAGCATATTCAATTTTGGTCTGAAAAAAGTCTCATCTCACAATATCGATCAGAGTTCACAGTCACTGTAATGTTGTCTTCTTCGAAGAAGTATGGACCCCATATCCCCCAAAAATTGCATTATATGGACTTTTCGAAAATAAAAACACTTTTTTGTTTCTTTACTGTATTTGCCTTTTATTTAACCTACAAATATCAGATCACTTTGCCTGACCCTGTACATGTTCCATGCGGATGGTTGGCGACCAGTTCAGGGTGTAGTCCGCCTTTTGCCCAAATTCAGCAGGGATAGGATCCAGCCCCCCCCCCCCCCCCGCGACCCTGTTCAGGATAAGCAGTGTATCATGTATTATACAGAAAATTTGTTTCATGACACATGACCCACATGCAGCATATTTGGACATTATGGGGAAGCGTGATACTACTTTTGACACAAATAAAAATTCCATGGAAATTGAAAAAAAAAAAAAAAAACAGAGAGAAAGGGAGGCCCGGAGAGGATGACCGCGCCACCACCGTCTCAGGAGCTGTCATGGTTCACCGGTGCTTCTGGTATGGAGCGTCTTGGCTGCTCGGACGGCGGGTGTCCGCGACACCAAGATACTCACACAGAAGCTTTTCCTAAGCTTAATTGTGCATATGTCCTTACATACTGTATTAAATTTGAATCTAAGTGTTAGCTTGCCTTACTTTTTGTCCCCATGACCATCCAGGGGGTATACCTGCACCACTCATCCGAAAATTACGCATTGAACTACACCATACTCAGCTGAGAGACTCAGAGACTAAATGGCTTTTTGAAAAAAAAAACAAAACAAAAAAAAAAACAGTTGAAAAATCTGGTGGTGTGCGATCTAATTGGCCTGTATCGCCTCCCTGAGGGCAAAAAGAGTTACAAGGGGTGAGAAGTGTCTCTACTGTACTGATGGTCCTGGCTCTCGTGTCATAATGGGTGTTGGCAATGTCCTGTAATGAGGGAAGAGAGTGGCCAATGACATTTCTGCAGTTTTTACAACTGTCTGTAGTGTTTTTTTTTTTTTTTGTCCGCAGCAGAGCAGCTTGCAGACCATTACGTAATCCAGTATGTTAAAATGCTTTCAACAGTAGAGTGGTAAAAGGCTATCAGCAGTTTCTTATGGGGGTCTTGATCGATTTGGGTTTTGTAAGTATCTTTTTGCCAAGCTGTTGTTGACTAGTTTTAGGTTTAGTGTGTTTGCACACTTGTCATTTCAATTACCAATTTTACCTTGATGTTTGAAGGCGTTTTTTATTCTCATGTGGTTTTCCTGGGGTTTTTTCGCCAGCAATTTCTCTTTATGCTTTGTCGGTCTTTCGCTTGTCTTCAAATAAATCTTTATGTATCGCCATTTATCGAAGCCTGCTTTTCTTGGGATCCACCCAGTCTTTGTTCAGACCTCGTCACTTAAAATCTCCCCTCACCTGATGGATTGGTATTAAGTGATAACTGTGTGTCAGAAACTGTTTGCCCTTTGATTTCATCAACCTCATCCCTTTTCATATTCCTGATAAGGAACATATCATCAGTAGATATGAGTAGTATTTTTTTGTCTGCATGTTAAAGACTGGTTTAAAACAAATAAATAAATAGATAAAACTTTTTTTTTGTTCTGTCTATGCGTGGTGACAACCCCTGCTTTCCCTGCACCTGAAAAACCTATCCAATCATAAAGGGGCATGACACATCGTATCTGAAGCAAGATGAGACAAATACAGGCAATACAAAGAGAGCAAACCTTTGAGCTGTGCAGTGATTTACACGGGCCCCCCGAAAGTTGGGCCAGCTCTTTTAATTTTGCAGTGAATTGAAACCATTCGCGTTTGACATCAAAAGACAAACAGGACAGGATAAGTCTTTGGGGATACTAAGAGGAGGTCCCTGTGAGACATTTGAACCTCTAACTCAGAAGCAGAGCGGTTTTCACTCTGGCCATCACACACAGGACCTTTTGAACCTGAAAGTGAAAACGGGAATTCGCTAATCTCTCTCTCTCTCTCTCTCTCTCTCTCTCTCTCTCTCTCTCTCTCTCTCTCTCTCTCTCTCTCTCGCGTATGAGGGCAGCTTTACGATGTTAAATGTCCAGACGTTGCAGCCATTGGACAGTGGATTCATTAGGTGCTGTGAGGTTCAAGTTGCCATCTGGTGGTCGATGAATGGGACAATAGTAGATGAGATGTTCTGCAGGTTGGGGTTCTGGTCCACAGTCGCAGAAT
>NW_017805864.1:90644-94198 GCF_001891065.2 Hippocampus comes
TGGAATGGGTCCATTAAAGGCGGCAAAGGCCAAGTCCGGGTTAGTTGTTGTGTTCCAGTGGAAGCTGTCCGGTTGTTTTGGATCATACAGCAGTTGCAAGCCAGCGGCTGAGGCCCAACTTTCAAGTGTTTCACCATCTGGATTAGTGGTCTGGTAGCCCCATGTGGTGCTATGGGAATTGAAATCTCCGCTATATATGCAAGGAGAGGCAAAGGCGGGAATGGAATTGCCTTGCAATTTTGAGCTTGGTGGTTTGTACACATTGACTACGGTGGTACCTTCAATTTCCGTTGCTGTCCATTCCACTTCACTGTCACTTTGCGATGAGTTGATCGGGTTCCAGGTGGCAGAGTTCTTCACAAAAGTGGCTATTCCATGTATGCTGCTGTTAGTGCAGGCAGCCAGGTTGTAACCAGAGATCTTGAGTTTGGAATGATCCAGTGAGTGGGTTTCCTGCAGGAGGATTGCTGTTGCATTGTGCTTTTCCATAAGGTGTTCTATGATTGCACATTTTGCTTTAGTAAGGCCTTCCACATTTAGCTGCATTATTGTCACTCCGGCCCATGCGACAGATGAATTTGTATGTCCTGATAAAGGCACGTGCTCTGGGCCGGTTCTTCTCACAGCTCTCCGGGGCCGAGGGTTTATTCTTTTACCACACCGGAGGGGGTTGCTGTCTCTGATTGTTGACATTCGCTCTACACATTTGTAGATTACCAGGGCTCACCACGTGGAGGTTGTCAACATGAACCCCAATTCGCTAATGAGTTGACTAAATGTCCCACAGAACTGAAATTGACATTTCTCCGCTCTTACATACATAAAATCTTGAATCTTCAGTCAAACGCTTCATGTACAATACAAACTATGAACATGTGATTGAAATAAAGCAACTTTGACTTCTCTCATTACAAAGTTGAAAACCACTGCCAACTATGACAAGACGATGGCATAACATCTTCCACATCACCATCTTCCAGTCCTACAGATTAATCTCTTACTCAGTTGCAGTTTAATTTTTGTAGTTGACTTCACTCGGATATTGCAAGGTGTTCAGAATTCCAAATAGGAACAAATAAATATTTACCCAGAAATGATGGATGTAGGCGGCCCGGTTGTCCAGTGGTTAGCACGTAGACTTCACAGTGCAGAGGTACCGGGTTCAATTCCAGCTCCGGCCTCCCTGTGTGGAGTTTGCATGTTCTCCCCGGGACTGCGTGGGTTTTCTCCGGGTACTCCGGTTTCCTCCCACATTCCAAAAACATGCTTGGCAGGCCGAGTGAACACTCTAAATTGTCCCTAGGTGTGTGTGTGGGCGTGGATGGTTGTTCGTCTCTTTGTGCCCTGCGATTGGCTGGCGACCGATTCAGGGTGTCCCCTGCCGACTGCCCAAAGACAGCTGGGATAGGCTCCAGCACCCCCCGCGACAGGAAGGCCGGAGCCGGAATCGAACCCACGACCTCTGTACTGTGAAGTTGACGCGCTAACAACTGGACCCCTGGGCCACCCTGCTTTGCACTTTAATTCAAACCACTTCTTCTGAAGATAGGCCAGGGTGGAGGCTTCAGGTGACATTGCTTTGATAGCATTTATAATAGAGGCCCAGATATCATTTTGGTTTGTCATTGACACTCCAATGGAAACGCGTGGAAAAATTATTTTCCTTGCCTCCACCTCTGACACAATAACGTCCCTTCTTTCTTCCAAGATTTTGGTGCCATCTCTCACAACTTCAAAACTCCTCGACAATCTTGTTTCGATACGTCAAACATATGTGTCACTATATAGATATTTTGGGATAATCTATCACATGGGAAGTCCCCCCCGCCCCCCACCCCTGCTCTGAAGTCGTGTTTTCGCCATGTTTGAATCAACAGCCATACCACTCCCTGGACCCACTGCACTTCCACTATCATTGCAGCAATCTACCAGCCTAAACACCATAAAGATTTTTTAACTGACTTTGATGTTTACCTGTCCCGTCTATTCACTCCTCCGTCCTAACATTAAACTGCTTGGCAATTTTAGTATTTACATGGAGATGTCCAAGAACACAATTTCATGAAAATTCTTATCCTGTTTCATGAACTTTGGTCTATGACAGGGGTAGGCAACTCTGATCCTAGAGAGCCGCAGTCCTGCTTGTTTTAGAAGTGTCCTATTCCAATGCACCTGATTCATATGATCAGGATCATTATCAGGCTTTTACAGAGCTTGCTGATGAGCTGTTCATTTGAATCAGGGTGAAGGAAGAGGGAAACTTTGAAAACAAGCAGGACTGCTGCTCTCTTGGACTGAAGTTACCTACCAGTGATCTGACAATTTATCAACTTTCCCATGCAGTAATCAATATAAGGGACATACCCTGTTTGTTTGTTTGTTTGTTTGTTTGTTTGTTTGTTTGTTTGTTTATTGAACATATATAAAACATACAGTAACATGACAAAATGCAAACAAAAATTATGAAAGGAAAATAAAAGTAAAAGTAAGTAATACAAACATCATCACAGTTATATGTTCAAAGGAGTAGGAAGAAGTATACCACTTATCTAGTCCTACCCCTTTTTGAGCAATAATGTATATTGATCATTTCCAATACCAAAGAAAAAGAAGAAATCTAAATTTCATCAAATACTTTTACCCTGGATCTAGTCTGCAGTTTTAGCATCACTTCAACTGACTTCAATTCTGGCTCATTCCCTTTTTCCAGATCACAGGCTCATAACCTTTTCTGCCAATCTAAACTATTCCAAAATCGCACTCCCCTCTGTAATAACTTGCCGCAAAATAAAGAACATCATCCTGGACACTCTCCACTTTTATCAGCAGCCCCCAATTTTGGATTCTCGCTCCACCCCTGATGAACTGGTGACACACTACTGTTAGGTCTCTGGAATAATCCAGAGAGAGGTGGATTGCACAAGTGTAGACACAGATTAGGTTTTGACAAAAAAACTAGTGTGTCGAAGCTTCGAAGCATGTATCGAGTAATGAAGGGACGTATGCATACCGGTACATTAATTCTGGCTGTGCTTGCATCTTCTGCCTCCAAGATGCGCGTGCAGCCAGATTATTGACTGATCTATTGTCTCATGCCGTGGGTTGTCAGAATGGAAAGAGCACACACAGAGATCTAGTCTTTTATAGAATTCCTGCTGGTAAACACCCCTTTCAGAAAAAAACGGCGAAAGTTATGGTTACAAGCTTGACGACGTGAGAATGCAACGCGCCCAGTACGGCAACGCAAGCGATCCTGGAGAAGCCGGCGGGTGCCCCGGGGAGAGTTCTCTTTTCTTGGTGAAGGGCTGGGCGCGCGCCGCGGCTGGGGGAGCAGCCGCCCTGCCGCCCGCCCCTCGCCACAACCTACTTGCCAGTGGCAGTTCTAGGAGGGGGCCAACGGGGGCCAGTGCCCCTGTAGCACTGACTCTGGCCCCCCCTGTGGCCCCCCCTCCGAACGTAGATTACGCAGTGGCGCAGAGTTGCAGACACGAAAGGTGGAACCAAAGTGCGTGGCTTAACATTCTAGTCGGACCCTTTAGTGTGCTGCACCACTT
>NW_017805864.1:94509-95948 GCF_001891065.2 Hippocampus comes
ATCGTATTTTGAAGGCATTAAACATTACCATAGCGATCAGAGTGTTGCGGCCAGATTAGACGCTCCTTGTGTTTATTATTATATTTCGAAAACACCACAGTTTTCATGCAGCTCATACCATATTATTTTGTTGTATTATTTCCGCCACACCTTAATTGCCGGTCCCTGAAAATATTGTCTGACATAAACAGGTCCGTGGGGCAAAAAAGGTTGGGGACCCCTGCACTACACCACTTAAAAATGAGCGGGAAAATAAGAAGCAGTCCGCAGAGAAGCAGATTACCACGACACGAGTGCTATTTTCGACACGACACGATTTATATTTTCGATGTAAAATCACAAAACGAAACAAGCCCCCAACAGTAGCATTATTCAGTCTAATTCCTCTTCACTTCAACATTTAACTTTAAAAATGAAAAGAAAAATGTACATTACATCATATTTCTATATGAAAAAGAAACACATTGATCCAGACACAGAGAGAGAGTCCGATGATGATGGTGGTGAGAGATCTGAAGAGGAGCAAGTTGAAAGCACCAGAGAGGGAGAGTCAGAGGACACGGGATTAATTTATTTTCAGAGCAAGGACACAGAGCAGGAAAGGGATACAAATGAAGATCCTGAGAATGAGGAAGATGAGACTGCAATAGAAGTGGAGTGTGAGACACAGACAGAGGATATTTGCGCTTCCACAAGCACTGGACCATCAGGTATGTGATGCTGAAAAGAACACAATCCTGTCCTGTGTGTGTGTGTGTGTGTGTGTGTGTGTGTGTGTGTGTGTGTGTGTGTGTAACTTTGTTAGTATCCCTTTTTATTTAAAATTTTATTTAACAGGAACAACATATTAGACATTGCCTTTTAAAATTTGGATAATTATATGCATGTGAAACAACCCAGCCGCTGGGGGGCAGTGCCCTCCCCTGGGGGTGCACTGTTCCCCAGTGCCGGTCCCAAGCCCGGAGAAATGGGGAGGGTTGCGTCAGGAATGGCATCCGGCGTAAAACTTTTGCCAAGACGACCATGCGAGTTGGTAGGACGGTTTACAGGGGCGGATGGAAATTACTGACTCGCTGTGGCGACCCCTGAATAGGGATGTGCCGAAGGGAGAAGAAGAAGAAGAAGAATATGCATGTAAAACATTTAGCTTCAGTGTATTTGCAATTTTAGTCCCTGGTCAGGCTTGAGAATGTATTAATTTATATTTATTGAATACAATAAAAAATAATTAATACAATTAATAAATAGCATCAATCAATACATTTTAGACACTTGTGCATTAGGGTGGTCCACATTTTCATGGCAAAAAAAAAAAGTTTGTCGGATTCGTCGGGCCGGGTCGGAAATCTTGTCGATACTATGACACAAGGATGTGTGCAAAATTTTATTCCGATCGGATAATTTTATCCCGTCCCGCAGAGCGACCAAAGTTTCCCCTA
>NW_017805864.1:96947-113624 GCF_001891065.2 Hippocampus comes
GCTGTGTCCATGCAGAACTTGTGTTTACATTTATTTGGTTTGTCTTTGTCCACAGACATCAGAAGATGTAAAGAGGACCCACCAATGCAGCCAGACCTAAAACAGTTTCCCAGGACCCTGATGGGGGACAGGAAAAGGAGCTTCAAAGCAGGCTGGTACCATATCCACCCCTGGCTTGAATATTCTCAACAGATGGACTCGGCGTATTGTTACGCTTGCAGACATTTTCGCCCTCCTAATACTGTTTTTTTTTTCTCATCACTGAAATGTTATGACTACAATGCTTTCAAAGTTTGATGAAATAAAAAGTCAAATCAGATTTCGAATCTGTCTTTTTAGCCCTGGGTTGAATGTGCCCCTCCATCAAAACCCCTGGCCCCAGCCCGGCCCCCTCAGTGAAATTGATCTAGAACCGCCACTGCTGCTTGCGGCAAGATACTCCTTGCTTCATTTAGGGGAGGAGCTGAAAATGATGACGTTCGAAGTCTCGCTGGCTGTTGCACCACATGACCACTCGGCGAAATGCTTCATGTTCCAGCACTATATTTGACAGGTTTGCCCCTCAGTGCTTCATGCATTGGGTGGATAAACTACAGCTGCATGTAATCATACACATGGCCAGCGGGTGGTGCACATGAAGCATCAAGAAATAAACCCTTACTGGATCCAAATGGCTAAAATGGAGCAAAGCTTCCTGGGGCTTCATCTCGTCATCACTGCAAAAAAAAAAAAAAAAAAAATATATATATATATATATATATATATATATATACAAAAAACACAAGACCGACAAAGTAAAACAAAAGACCCTGGTAAGGAGTAAAAAGTGAGACAAATCAAAAACGCGTACAAAAGGCAAGGATAAAAAACAACTTAAAAACTGTAGCTTGTTACAAAAAGACAAGTACAATCAATGCACGAGAATACTTAATCAAGGTATAACAACAACGAAATACTTAACCCAAAACCGTGGTGAGAAGCTATGAGGCAAGAAACCATGAATGTCTTGGAAATGTCTTCAGGCACTCTGAGACGAGAGTCGTGAGCAAGGTTGAAATAATCCAACAGCCAGTTATTACTGTCGCATGGCTTTTAAAGGCAGCAGGATAACAAGGCTGAAAAACTTCGGGTGCGGCTCATGAGGGAACGCCAACCACACCTGCAGGAGACTGAAAAAAAACAAACGGGAATATTATGACAACTACATTACCAATCTCCATCTTTTCCGCAATAGACTTGCAGCATTACTTAGACTTGTACTCATCAATTTCCCTTATGTCATTTTTCAATTAAAAAAATCAAACAGATGAACGGGCTTCCTTCCTACTCCTATCTTAGTCCATGTAAAGGACTATGGTTTATTTCGCAAATTGCCTGCAATATCGGACCTTTCCTGTTAACTTCCTGTTACGGAAGTCTTATTTTGAAGGAATACGGAAAATGATAACGGCTGATTAGACGGTTATTTGATAGTGAATATCGAGACGGTTCAAATGAGGTTCAACCGATTCGCAGACGACAAATGAGCAGTTTAAAGATACTTAGTGCGGTTGAAAGTGGCAACAAGGTTAATAGCTTAGTTTATCTGTACAGTATATAGATTTATGTTTGTGATAATATATTTAATTAATCTTTACATGTGTTTAGATAAGCGTGACTGATGGCGTCATGCGTGTCTAATTTTTCTTGCGGTGAAGAGGTTTGTACGGCACCTAAAGGAATTAAAAGGAAACTTCCTCCCACCAGTAAAGCTTTTCAACCGACGCTACACTCCATTTTCACTTCTTACCCTTCACCCACTTTCAAGTTTTATTCTGCCTTCTGTCATGAATGTCGCTTCAAGCACTCTACTTGCCAACTTTACCACCTTGTTATTGTTCTGGTTAAAGCCTGCCTCGCGTCATTAACAATCACTCACTCATCTCTCTCCACTGCTGTATTGTTCCTACAACATTCAAAAGAGCAGCCATAAACCCCAACACAGAAAAAAATGGTTCAAATCCTAGTAATTTCAACAACCTTCAACCATCTTCATCCTCACGTTTCTTTCAAAAATCGTGCAAAAGACTCTCGCTTCCCAGCTCCACTCCCACCTTACCTGAAATAATCTTTGCAAACAAATTCAGTCTGGTTTCCACCCCCTCCACAGGACAGAAATAGCACTCATCAAGATAACGAACGACCTCCTGGCAGCTGACTGGCCTACTCAACACCATTATCCTCCTCGATCTGACTGCAGCTTTTAATACCATCTCTCACACCCTCATCTTGAACATTCTCCGCAACACTAGCAGCTCTCTCTCACACACACACACGCACGCACGCGCGCACACACACACACACACACACACACACACACACACACACACTTCAGTGGTTGAGTTCTTACTTGTCTGGCCAACCGCATGATTTGTAGTCATGTAAATGCATGATTTGAAGTCAGGATCACAATTGTGATTTAGGATGAGCTAAGTGCATCGTGCACATTTAAAGTTTCATGGTAATTTAAAAAAAATATCTTTTGAATTGATAATTTCCAGTTATCTATGGACTGTTCCGATCAATATATGGATATTTTCCATTTCTGCATAGTTTTTTTTTTTTATTGAAAGATACTGTGAAGAGGCTTTTATTATAACACAATTTAATAGAGTTGTTTGTTTTCCTCAGTCTACTGTAACAAACGGAATGGGCTGGATAAAAGAAAAAAACTTTGAGTTTCCTCTTTCACTGACATTAAAATTGTGCCTTGTTGAAATGTTGCCTCATTATTGCCCAGTATGCTTTGCTCATGGAAAGTAACGGGAATAAACCTCTGCAAAAATCCAGTCATTACCATAATAGAATTTGGACCTTTGTGATAAGATATGAGTCATTTTCATTTTTATAGTCCGACTTAATTAATGCTGGGTTGAGACTACAGTTCTGGATAGTAGACAGAAAATGCACTTTTAAGAAGGAAATTTGAAGAGAGTGGTCTTGAAGGATGGACTGGATGAGAGTGCGGAGGCCCCGGAGGCTGCTGAAAGCATCTTGCCCCAATTGTCATGGCCATGTAGTCGAGTGGGGAATGAAGCGATGTTAAAACACTTGTAATGGATGATGGCTGTGGGCATCAAACTGCTGAGCAGAAGCAGGCTCCTGTCTGTCTCATGTCAGGCGAAAAGAAAGCCTGTGCTGTCGCTTGACTCAATCACATTCCCCCTGAGCAAAAACGCGAATACAGAGGTAACTCAATCTTGGGAACACAACACTGCTCCTTCATCCACTTCAACATTTTGTATTAATCTATGCATCCCTTTTCTATCTCGCTTGTCCTCATGAGGGTCATGGGTAACTGGAACTGTCCAGCTTACTTGAGGCAAATTGGGCACACCCTGAACTGGATGCCAGTCAATCCCACACAACCTTGGGGAGAATATCGTGTTCCGATGGAGATTCCAATTTTTGCACCATGCTGCCATCTTCGCATTTGGAATGAGCAATGTCAAAATTTCACCGGGTAAAAATCACAAGTTCACTTTTCACGTTTGATGTACAAATGGAAATTTTCCCATCTGAATGAAGTATAGTTCTGGATTTTAAATTTGCTTTTCTCTGTCATTGTCATTTTAAAATAGCGAAAAAATATGAGATCCATCTGAGTACAGTGGTCCCTCATTTATCGTGGGAGTTACATTCTAAAAATTACCCACATATGTAAAGTGTGTGTGTGTGTGTGTGTGTGTGTGTGTGTGTGTGTGTTTTGCCCCAAATAATCATTAACTTCATTTTAATTTTATGGATGCGACACATTAAAAAATTGGGACAGGTGGCAAAAAATACTGAGAAAATAGAGGAATCCTCATCAAATACGAACAACCCACAAGTGAACAGGCTAACTGGGAACAGGTGAATGCCATGTTCCCAGTTGTAAAAAAAAAAAAGCCAACCTGAATTGCTGAGTCATTCACAAGCAAAGACGGGGCAAGATTCGCCTCTTTGTGAACAACTGTGTTCCAAATTCCCATTCCAAGTTTTGTTGTTCTCCAATTGTTTTGTTTTTCTCTTTCTTCTCAGGTGACAAACAGGTCACCTTAAAGAACCCCAAATTATGAGTGTAGTCAATTAGTCAAACTTAAATTTAACAAATAAATGACATTCCCCTTTCAGTAAGACTTAAGTTCCACATAGCCAAGCCAATATAAGAAGATAAAATTGCTGTTGCTGTTGTTTTAAATAAATACACAATCAACGTCACGATTTTTTTGTTAAACACTAATGTGAACATAAATATAGCTTGTCGTTTGTTCATTTCGTACCATAACATTCATCACAAATTAATCCAAAACAAATTACATAAATGAATCCCAGAAGACCTAATTTTGTTGTTTTGATTCCATTTTTTTTTTTTTTAAAGCGGACACTGTTTTAAAACTGAAACAAAAAACAACCCCACATAGTTCGAATGACCGCCAGGGCGGTTTTGTGTGCACGAGTGGAACCTTTGTGTGAAGCGGTTGGATGGAAATCTTCCAAGTGTCCACTGCCCATCACTCGACCCATTGAACGTCCCACGGTCCTCCACTAGAGGGCGCCTGTGCCCGCTTTCAAATGACATCCCACGTACGTAGCAGGAAGTGTCAAGACGACAACAACACTACAACTGGCTACAACCTTCCATTGACTAAAAGAGAATCGCACAGCGATTGCCGCGAAACAATAAACTTACACTACTTCACTACAACCGCAGGATCGTGATCAAAACGACTGAAGTGGTAAGCTACGACCGGGCTTCAAAACTATGCTGTGGACCCAAGTTATCATGTTAGCACGGTTAAATTAGATGGTGGTAAACGAGTGATTGGGCTTTTATATATTAATCTTTCTACGTTTCTAGTGACATAACAATCGGCACATAATTGAGATACAGTAGGTGATTCTTTATATTGCTTGGTTACAATATTTGCAGGCTGATCTTATATAGAAGAAGCCTACTCTTCTGAGAGGTAATTGTTGTGATGTAGTGAAAAGTTAAGATTCCGACAAAATTGATATGGAACCGTACGGAGTTGCTGGTAAATTCGGCCTTCATTTAACCTCTCGTCTAAAAGCTATAAAGTATCCATCCATCCATCCTCTAATCAGGTTATCCTCACGAGGGTCGTGGGCGTGCTGGAGCCTATCCCAGCTGTCTTCGGGCACCACCCTGAAGTGGTTGCACACCAGAGGCGATTGCTCTCAGACTGCAAGGGAAGCTCAGCTTCCCCTGAATTGTCAAAAAATAAGTGATCAAATATGTGTGTGTACATACAATTGTGTGTACATGTCATTGACTAAATATGCGCTACAAGGCGCTCAACTTCTGTTCTGAATCACAGCTTCTTACTACTGGTTACGACGCAACTCTCTTCTCATTCATTCCCGCAGCTTCACTGTGCTTTAAACTGTGTGGACGCTGAGCGTCTACAGCGTGGATGCTGGGCGTCTGGAGAGTTGTGTAGGTTGTCCCAATGCATTGAAACGAGATGAGTCACTGGATAAATGCTGGTTTTGTCCCGCCCATCGGACGCTCAGCGTCTCTGGGAGTCTATGGACAGTGGGCGTTTATGGACTGACCCGGACGCTCAGCTTTTCTGCATGATGATTGGATGATCTGAGGCTGAATCTCTTTTAGATTGACAGTGAAATGAGCCAATCACCGATCTTTTGGTGTCGGCATCCGTGGGAGCATTTTTCAATTCTCATTCTGTTCTGAGTTGAACTGGAGACTTCTTCTAATCATCTTAGCGACACTCTAATTGTTAAAAACGACTAGCGACAGATTCATCTTTTATTTCTGGTGTGTTTTATTGTAGTTGCTTGTGTTCGCAGACTTACTTAAATCACCCCAGTTAAGACCCTGGAAAAGACGCCTTGTTGGTATGACAGGGTCACAGATCATTTTCTTGAAAAGGAACGGAGAGTAGAATTCACGTATAAATAAACGGACACATTTTGTGATGTAGCCGGAAATTGAGCTTCCCCTCCTTGACAGACCAGCATCCGCCACTGTTGCACACACAGACGAACAACCATTCGGGCTCACAATCAGAGCGAGGGACAATTTAGAACCGAGAAGCATTTTTCTCATTCCATCATTGTTAAGTGGAACAGTTGAAGTGAACATTTTGTCAAGCAAATTATAGTGCTCGAACTAAAATCACACATCAGCACCACCAACACCACCATGAACAACTGTTTGTTTTTATGTTATTTGTAGTATTGAACTTTTTGTTGTTTTCTGTATTTCAGACTGACAATCTTTCCGAAGATTGTCACCTTTATAACTTAAATGTCGTCTGGCTGTCCACCCCAGTCACCTGCTGTGGCAAAGTCTGAAGTCGCAATAGAGGGAGAATGCCCACTCCTGGCTGCCACCTTTGCTTACTGGGACAATATCCTCGGTCCTCGTGTCCATCATATCTGGGCACCAAAGGGCGATCATGTCATGTTGCTTGGCGATGGAGATGTGACCTTCTTGGCCAATCACACATTAAATGGAGAGATTCTACGCAGTGCAGAGTGTGGCGCAGTGGACGTGAAGTTTTTTGTCCTGGCAGAGAAGGGCGTCATCATCGTGTCACTCATCTTCGATGGTGAGCTCAAGGGGGACAAGAACACCTGCGCCTTGTCCATTATTCTACCGCAGACGGAGCTGGCCTTCTACCTGCCTTTGCACACCATCTGCGTGGAGAGGTTAAAGCATGCTATCCGCAAGGGACGTATTTGGATGCAAAAGGTACCTTTGACACTTCAAATGATCACTTGGTTATTCACTGCAGACAGTTTGAGTCTTTTAACATTGCTCTGTTTGATAATATGTCTTAAGCCCGGTTCACACGGCAGGATAATCAGCCCGATTTCAGATCAGAATCTCCTTTCCCGATTGTTGTAATAGCTCCAAGATAATCTTAATAGATCATCCTGCCGTGTGTCTTGTGCTTCGACTGATATCGAGTGCTCAGGAGGACGTCCAACCTCAAATAGGGGATATTCATCATATTGGATTGTTTTGGAACCGACTTCGCACCGTGTGTGGTGTGCCCCGAAGACAAACGAGTATGCAGCCGGTGGACGGTGATGTGCAAGTAATCAGAACGCGAGGTGATGAGGCGGCGAAAAAGCGTGGTGGGAATCCAAAAACAAAACAGTCATGGCGCAACCATTGTTAATTTTGACAAGAAATTTTAATCTAGTTTTAGTTATAGTCTTGAGACTAAATTTTATTAAAGTTTATGCCAAAATTTAGTTTTCTGTTTGTATTTTAGTTTTAGTCGACGAATACAGAGCAATTTCAGTCAACTAAATTAATAATTAACATCGTCGATTTCTTTTCCTTCAGCATAAATTCAAACTTTTATTTTCAACATTCAAATTTATTGATATGGTTTCAGACATAACGGCGCGCCAAGGGAAACGGTAAAAAATGTGGCCTGTGATGAAAATGGGTTTGACACCCCTGCTTTATTGTATTGACTTTCTCCGGATTGCCACCACCGTCTTTCCACTGGTGGGAATGCACCAAAAGTATTCGCTAATTGCCAAAAGAAAGTGGAAGAGAAGAAGACATGCATTACCGTCATTAGCTACCTTCTTTATAGCAGGCTAAAGAATATGGCAGTAGTGCACCAAAATGACTGGCCAACCTTCAAGGGAAAGAAGAAATGGAAGCAGAAAAAGAATGGTCATGGCAAACATCGTGTGACTGATGCTGCATTCGAAGAAGGACTGACCTTGACTGAACAACCCTAATTGAATCAGCGCTACATCATAAGTACCTACCTTGCACATGTTTCTGTATTTTGTCCTAAAGGCGCGAACGTGATTTACATTTACAAAATCAGAAAGCATCTTGCAACAATCTTTCTTATTAAAAATACCATACCAGCATCTTTATTTGCATATTAATGAAAAACGATTTAGTTGGTCCTGTCAAGGATGAGTTTAGTTGAGGACCCAAGGGCAGGGAAGCAGTGACGCAAGGCAGGTGTGCTCTCCAAAATGTATTTAATTACAAAAAGCATAAAAGGAAGACAAGGCACTTTGGAATTACCCATAAAACAACATTTGAGCAGAAGAAATGAACACTCAGACTAAATTGACTAGGACATGACAACCGACAGCGACTACAACCCAAAGCAAATGATCCAACAAAGACCGAAAGGAGGCAGGGAATCTCATACAAACACATTGACAAGCCAATGAGGAACACCTGGAACGTGAGGGAGGAAACAAGGGAACTGGGTTGACAACCACGGGTGGAAAGAACTAACAAAGAGGACAAGACATGAACCACCAGAACATAAAACACAACATGAAACAAAACCAAATGCAAATCTAAACAACAAATACAATCATGACTGGTCCATTTAACAGTAGAAATAGAAACATTGTAGTCAATCTGCCCGAGACTGATGTGAAAACCAAAGTTAACAATTTGCCTTCTTTTAGGGCTACAATATCATCGCAGTGCTGAGCTTGGAGATTGTTCCGATTATGGAGCTGCTTGCTTCTATGAAAACACACAGTGTACCTGAAGACATCAATGTGAGTAACCATGTCAATATCATGGGCAAAAAAAAAAATGCAGACAAGCACTGATCTGTAAGATTACCTTGAAATCAATTTTGTTGATGCCTACCTCTCCCTCCTCCCACATTCGAAAAATATTTGTCCAACATTTGATTTTATGACGCATTTCTCAAATGAATACCCAAATATGCTCCTTACACCGTAATTGGTACACAATTACTCATCAGGTATTACCCAGTCCCTGAAGTGGTTGCACACCAGAGGCGATTGCTCTCAGACTGCAAGGGAAGCTCAGCTTCCCCTGAATTGTCAAAAAATAAGTGATCAAATATGTGTGTGTACATACAATTGTGTGTACATGTCATTGACTAAATATGCGCTACAAGGCGCTCAACTTCTGTTCTGAATCACAGCTTCTTACTACTGGTTACGACGCAACTCTCTTCTCATTCATTCCCGCAGCTTCACTGTGCTTTAAACTGTGTGGACGCTGAGCGTCTACAGCGTGGATGCTGGGCGTCTGGAGAGTTGTGTAGGTTGTCCCAATGCATTGAAACGAGATGAGTCACTGGATAAATGCTGGTTTTGTCCCGCCCATCGGACGCTCAGCGTCTCTGGGAGTCTATGGACAGTGGGCGTTTATGGACTGACCCGGACGCTCAGCTTTTCTGCATGATGATTGGATGATCTGAGGCTGAATCTCTTTTAGATTGACAGTGAAATGAGCCAATCACCGATCTTTTGGTGTCGGCATCCGTGGGAGCATTTTTCAATTCTCATTCTGTTCTGAGTTGAACTGGAGACTTCTTCTAATCATCTTAGCGACACTCTAATTGTTAAAAACGACTAGCGACAGATTCATCTTTTATTTCTGGTGTGTTTTATTGTAGTTGCTTGTGTTCGCAGACTTACTTAAATCACCCCAGTTAAGACCCTGGAAAAGACGCCTTGTTGGTATGACAGGGTCACAGATCATTTTCTTGAAAAGGAACGGAGAGTAGAATTCACGTATAAATAAACGGACACATTTTGTGATGTAGCCGGAAATTGAGCTTCCCCTCCTTGACAGACCAGCATCCGCCACTGTTGCACACACAGACGAACAACCATTCGGGCTCACAATCAGAGCGAGGGACAATTTAGAACCGAGAAGCATTTTTCTCATTCCATCATTGTTAAGTGGAACAGTTGAAGTGAACATTTTGTCAAGCAAATTATAGTGCTCGAACTAAAATCACACATCAGCACCACCAACACCACCATGAACAACTGTTTGTTTTTATGTTATTTGTAGTATTGAACTTTTTGTTGTTTTCTGTATTTCAGACTGACAATCTTTCCGAAGATTGTCACCTTTATAACTTAAATGTCGTCTGGCTGTCCACCCCAGTCACCTGCTGTGGCAAAGTCTGAAGTCGCAATAGAGGGAGAATGCCCACTCCTGGCTGCCACCTTTGCTTACTGGGACAATATCCTCGGTCCTCGTGTCCATCATATCTGGGCACCAAAGGGCGATCATGTCATGTTGCTTGGCGATGGAGATGTGACCTTCTTGGCCAATCACACATTAAATGGAGAGATTCTACGCAGTGCAGAGTGTGGCGCAGTGGACGTGAAGTTTTTTGTCCTGGCAGAGAAGGGCGTCATCATCGTGTCACTCATCTTCGATGGTGAGCTCAAGGGGGACAAGAACACCTGCGCCTTGTCCATTATTCTACCGCAGACGGAGCTGGCCTTCTACCTGCCTTTGCACACCATCTGCGTGGAGAGGTTAAAGCATGCTATCCGCAAGGGACGTATTTGGATGCAAAAGGTACCTTTGACACTTCAAATGATCACTTGGTTATTCACTGCAGACAGTTTGAGTCTTTTAACATTGCTCTGTTTGATAATATGTCTTAAGCCCGGTTCACACGGCAGGATAATCAGCCCGATTTCAGATCAGAATCTCCTTTCCCGATTGTTGTAATAGCTCCAAGATAATCTTAATAGATCATCCTGCCGTGTGTCTTGTGCTTCGACTGATATCGAGTGCTCAGGAGGACGTCCAACCTCAAATAGGGGATATTCATCATATTGGATTGTTTTGGAACCGACTTCGCACCGTGTGTGGTGTGCCCCGAAGACAAACGAGTATGCAGCCGGTGGACGGTGATGTGCAAGTAATCAGAACGCGAGGTGATGAGGCGGCGAAAAAGCGTGGTGGGAATCCAAAAACAAAACAGTCATGGCGCAACCATTGTTAATTTTGACAAGAAATTTTAATCTAGTTTTAGTTATAGTCTTGAGACTAAATTTTATTAAAGTTTATGCCAAAATTTAGTTTTCTGTTTGTATTTTAGTTTTAGTCGACGAATACAGAGCAATTTCAGTCAACTAAATTAATAATTAACATCGTCGATTTCTTTTCCTTCAGCATAAATTCAAACTTTTATTTTCAACATTCAAATTTATTGATATGGTTTCAGACATAACGGCGCGCCAAGGGAAACGGTAAAAAATGTGGCCTGTGATGAAAATGGGTTTGACACCCCTGCTTTATTGTATTGACTTTCTCCGGATTGCCACCACCGTCTTTCCACTGGTGGGAATGCACCAAAAGTATTCGCTAATTGCCAAAAGAAAGTGGAAGAGAAGAAGACATGCATTACCGTCATTAGCTACCTTCTTTATAGCAGGCTAAAGAATATGGCAGTAGTGCACCAAAATGACTGGCCAACCTTCAAGGGAAAGAAGAAATGGAAGCAGAAAAAGAATGGTCATGGCAAACATCGTGTGACTGATGCTGCATTCGAAGAAGGACTGACCTTGACTGAACAACCCTAATTGAATCAGCGCTACATCATAAGTACCTACCTTGCACATGTTTCTGTATTTTGTCCTAAAGGCGCGAACGTGATTTACATTTACAAAATCAGAAAGCATCTTGCAACAATCTTTCTTATTAAAAATACCATACCAGCATCTTTATTTGCATATTAATGAAAAACGATTTAGTTGGTCCTGTCAAGGATGAGTTTAGTTGAGGACCCAAGGGCAGGGAAGCAGTGACGCAAGGCAGGTGTGCTCTCCAAAATGTATTTAATTACAAAAAGCATAAAAGGAAGACAAGGCACTTTGGAATTACCCATAAAACAACATTTGAGCAGAAGAAATGAACACTCAGACTAAATTGACTAGGACATGACAACCGACAGCGACTACAACCCAAAGCAAATGATCCAACAAAGACCGAAAGGAGGCAGGGAATCTCATACAAACACATTGACAAGCCAATGAGGAACACCTGGAACGTGAGGGAGGAAACAAGGGAACTGGGTTGACAACCACGGGTGGAAAGAACTAACAAAGAGGACAAGACATGAACCACCAGAACATAAAACACAACATGAAACAAAACCAAATGCAAATCTAAACAACAAATACAATCATGACTGGTCCATTTAACAGTAGAAATAGAAACATTGTAGTCAATCTGCCCGAGACTGATGTGAAAACCAAAGTTAACAATTTGCCTTCTTTTAGGGCTACAATATCATCGCAGTGCTGAGCTTGGAGATTGTTCCGATTATGGAGCTGCTTGCTTCTATGAAAACACACAGTGTACCTGAAGACATCAATGTGAGTAACCATGTCAATATCATGGGCAAAAAAAAAAAATGCAGACAAGCACTGATCTGTAAGATTACCTTGAAATCAATTTTGTTGATGCCTACCTCTCCCTCCTCCCACATTCGAAAAATATTTGTCCAACATTTGATTTTATGACGCATTTCTCAAATGAATACCCAAATATGCTCCTTACACCGTAATTGGTACACAATTACTCATCAGGTATTACCCAGTAGGATAGAGAACATTTTTGGGAAAGAAAAAACATTCTAGCGTGCCAAGTATAAAATAAAATAGAACATTTTGGTTTCGTTTTTTTTAGCAAGAGCTTCCCATGGAGTTTAGAGATGTAGTTAATTTTTAAATCCCTGGTGGATGTTCATAATGTAACAATCTGAGACATTAAGTCAAAATAGCAATGTGAAAACACAAGCAAACCCCGCCTGTGACATTTCTGATGATTTGATTCAAAATGTCTGTACTAATCTAAATTGGAGAGTCTGAGGTGCTGATCCTGTACATTTGTTTTACCCTAATTCGCACGCTTGACCACTTCAACCTTTTTTATAACAGTTTGATTTGTTTTCCTCCATCCGACTAGATAAAAGACACCATGTTAAATGATGATGACATCGGAGACAGCTGCCACGAGGATTTCCTCCACAAGTAAGCGCTCGAGTCCCGGAAATGATGCCAGATTAATACCCATCAGTCCTCCAATGAAGAGAGCTGCTGAACATAGCTAATTTCCTCCCGCCAAAGACCAAGGCTTAATTGCTGTTACCCGGTACTTCATTATTCAAACGATAGTAGTGCCATTGGGCGGCCCGGTGGGCCACTGGTGTCGACCTCACAGTGCAGAGGTAGCGGGTTCAATTCCAGCTCCGGCCTCCCTGTGTGGAGTTTGCATGTTCTCCCCGGCCTTGCGTGGGTTTTCTCCGGATACTCCGGTTTCCTCCCACATTCTAAAAACATGTATGGCAGGCTGATCGAACACTCTAAATTGTCCCGAGGTTTGAGTGTGAGGGTGGATGGTTGTTCGTCTCTGTGTGCCCTGCGATTGGCTGGCAACCGGTTCAGGGTGTCACCCGCCTACTACCCTAAGACGGCTGTGATGGGCTCCAGCACCCCCGCGACCCTTGTGAAGATAAGCAGATTGGAAACTGGATGGATGGACTGATAGCGCCATTATTCCCAACACTGACCATGAAACACTTGTGAGTGTGAAATGACATTTCAAGTGATGGAATTGGAAGTGTTCGTGGAAGATAAACAATTATACAGTATTACTGAAAAAAACCCTAAATATATCTCTTTGAAATTTTTGGTGTAGCCAGCCACTGCATTTACGCTTGTTACAAACACATTTGCCTTATTTATTAAGGTTTTCAGAGCACAGCTCATTGTTGTCAATGACACATTTGAATAAGATAACATCAAGCAAATGGCTTGTTATGGTCCTGACTGTTTGTAATTTGCACTTCTTGTTTCTGTGGTTCAGGGCCATCAGCTCTCATCTCCAGACTTGTGGTTGTTCAATCGTGGTTGGAAGCAACCCAGAGAAAGTAAACAAGGTAAATTCAGCAGAAGAGTACGTAGACACACAGAGACTCATGCATACATTTTTTATTTCCAGTTAATCTAAAAAGTCTGCACACCCCTGTTAAAATGCCATGTTTTTATGGTTAAAAAAATAAGACCAAGATTACTAGTGTCAATACTATTTCCAACTTTAATGTGAGCTACAACCTATAGATCTCCATTAAACCAAATGTAAATTTTTTCAAGGAGAAAATGAAATAGTACAATAACCTGGTTTCATAAGTCTGCACACCCCTCAAACTACTGTATTTTCTGTTTTTGGACTATATTTTGGATTATAAGGCAGGGGTCCCCAACCTTTTTTGCCCCACGGACCGGTTTAAGTCAGACAATATTTTCAGGGACCGGCATTTAAGGTGTGGCGGATTAATACAACAAAATAATATGGTATGAGCTGCATGAAAACTGTGGTGTTTTCGAAATATAATAATAAACACAAGGAGCGTCTAATCTGGTCGCAACACTCTTATCACTCTGGTAATGTTTAATGCCTTCAAAATACGATACAACGCAAATTCAAAGTGCATGAAAATGACGACTCACCACAGCCCCGAGCTTGATGAAATAAGGCAAGTTCTTTCTGTGCGGCCCGGTACCAAATGCCCTGCGGACCGGTACCGGTCCGCGGACCGGCGGTTGGGGACCCCTGTTATAAGGCACACCTTAAAATGAATGGCCTATTATAAAAATTGTTTTCATATATCGGGCGCACTGCTTTATAAGGCACATAGAATAGAAGCAACAATAGTGGCTGCGGTTGCGCTATGCATCCACTAGATCAGGGGTGTCAAACTCATTTCACATTGTGGGCCACATACGGCCTCGGTAGATGTCAAGTGGGCCGGACCATTAAAAATTACACCATACTCTGCTATAAATAACCAAAATAATATGTCTTTCCTTTGTTTTGGTCTAAAGAAGCACAAGACCACTAGGAAAATGTTGAAATTTAATGAACATATCTTTTACAAAACATTTCATGAAGCTCCTTGGATTTCCTTAGACAAATGTGTAATTTACTTTTATCATTCACATATATGCATTGCAACTGATCCCACTGACTGTACAAAGGCACAAAACTTTAACAAATAATTGGTACTGTATTGAAAAATATAGTGATGCACTTTTAAGATTAAACAAGATTTATAAAGAAAGGAATTTTTAAACCATTTACACGAGCATATAAAATCTAAATGTAATCCCTGCCTACACCTTAAAAACTAAGGAGAGTGCTATAATATATGTAAAGAATAAAGTAATCACATGTCATTGATAGCGTCTGCTGTGTTGGGTCAGTCTCAGTGACAGACTGAGGCTGCTGTTGTCTTCTTCTCTGATCAAAACAATGTTGTCTTTTCCTCTGATCAAAACAGTGTGTCCCCCTAGCAGGTATTCCATGAATTGCACCTTATTAAAATATTCATTCCGTGTCTTTTATGCATTTTTTTCCACTTTTAAATTATCCTGCGGGCCTGATCAAACCTCCTTGCGGGCCGGTTCCGGACCGCGGGCCATATGTTTGACACCAATGCACTAGATGGAGCCAGTGATAATTTTACAGTTTACCTCCAGCGAGTCCCAGGGACTCGCTGATCAGAAAAGTATGAGTCCCATTATGCATTTAGAGAGTCCCAAATTTCGAATTCTGAAATGGTCTACTTATTCAATTGCATATGATAATAACACAAACAACAACATATACATACAATTATAAACAAATGCTGCAAAAATGTAAATAATTCAGTAGCAGGCCTGAGGATTTCGGAAATTCACGGAAGCCGTTTTTCGTTTTTCGGTTCCGTCGGATTACCCAATGGGAAACCATGGTAACTAATTTTTGGGTTCCGTAAACATTCATCATGGGAACCCATTTTTTTATTTTGACTGATATTCATATTCAAGAATTCTGAAACTCAAAAGTATAATGTTTCTTTCAAGGGTAAATGTTTGAAAACTATCCATGACCAATGAACATTACATCAGCAGCTGTGTACTCCAGGTTCATTAAAAAAAATAAATGGATCAAAATATGGTGTACACATATGGCATCATGAATACGGCATACCACAAAATCTGAGTATTTTTTCCAATCTCACACTGCAAAGATTAATTTACTTGTAATCATTAATACAGGTAAGTATTCATGTGGTTTGACATCCTCTTCCCAAGACGATGCATGTGTCATCTACTTTCAATTTGACAAAGAATCTACCACATGTCATCATTAGTTATACCAACAGTTAACATTAGCATTACTACACGTTGTAACGAATGTTTTATTCCTAAAGTTACCATGCTACAACCAGTAAATTATACAATAACCAAGACTGTTTCATCATATTGTTCATAGCGATTAGCCTATAGATCTAATGACCAACTTGCCTCGTAATCCTCTCGTCGTGTCTCGCTCTCGTGTTCTGTGCATATGTCACAGGTGAGTTTAGTGATACGCCCTATGGATGATTCATACGAAAAATCAGACTGGCATTCCCATTTCTTAAATGTCGTAATTAGACCTTTGTGAGTTTTTTTCGCCGCCATCTCAAAGTTTCATCCGCGGGATTCCTCAGTTTGCGGACGAAAATAGCAACCCGCATGTGCACATAATGTTATCTGTTCCGTCGCCCGCAACACTGAAAAACAAAACAAAACGAAAGTAAATTCAAAGAAACACACTCACACACCACACCACAAACACCCATACAGACACAGTGAAATCGCGTTGATTACACAGGAGAGACTTGATCGCGTACAGTCAACTCGTGTGTGGTGATTTTTACGGTTAAACGATTTTTCGGTACCGTCAAAATGACGCCACGGAAACGACACGCTACCGGTAACGATCGTTACCATGAAATCCTCAGGCCTGCCGTAGTTTTTTTTTTTTTTTTGTTATTGTTTTTGTTTTGA
>NW_017805864.1:113647-121591 GCF_001891065.2 Hippocampus comes
TTGTTGTTGTTTTGACTGAGAAATTTCCTTGTGTCCCAAAAACGCACATTATTTGGAACTGTGCGTCCCGCGGGAAAATTATGCATCTAGGACGCGGGACGCAGAGGTAACGAGATGGCTGTGGAGCTCCGCTAAAGTGAATACAATACAATACAGCTTTACTTATATTGAGTCTTCACAACCGCTGCAGCTCTAACAAAGCTATGAGAAATGGTCACAAACACGGACATGAAACACATATCGTATTTTCCGGACTATAAGTCGCTCCGGAGTATAGGTCGCCCCAACCATAAAATGCATAACAAAGAAAAAAAAAACATATATTCAATAATCCCTCATTTATCATGGTTAATGGGGACCAAAACCACCCGCGATAAACGAAAATCCGCAAAGTAGCGACCAATTAACATAAACACGTAAAAAAATATATATATTTTTTTAAAGTCCGCAAACGGGCCGCGAGAAGCTGCAAAACAACAGCGAGTCACACAGAGCAACATATACAGTACTGTACTCCATGTATATTTAAAAATGAGGGATCACTGTAAATCGCACTGGATTATAAATCGCATTTTGGGGGAAAATTTATTTGATAAAATCCAACACCAAGAACATACATGCCATCTTGAAAGGCAATTTAAAATAAAAATAAAATCGAAAACAACACGCTGAATAAGTTACATGACGCATAAACAACGAACTGAGAACATGCCTGGTATGTTCAAGTAACATATTAATTATCAAGTTATTCAGATAACTATAGCATAAAGAACATGCTCACAAGTTCACCAAACCATCACTGTCACTCCAAATCACTAAATCCAATGAAATCTTCATCCTCTATGTCATTTTAAAACAACTCCACCAACTCCGTAGGTAGAAGATGCAGCGCTTCCTCTTCTACGTCACTTACGTCAGACTCATCGTGGTTTTATCAATACAGGTCTAGAGCGGCCTCTTGTGGTTTAATGTGAAAATAACGTGAAATGATATACGTACAGTGAAAATCCTCTACAACGAAATCATGTTTGCAGCAAGAATTTTTTCACAACAGGGGGTTTTTCACTAGCAAATTTCATCTCAGATGTCAGCGCACACACACACACACACACACACACACACACACACACACACACACACACACAAACGTATGTGATAATGTCTTTTATTTTGCTTCCTCAGTCTTTAATTTTGATCACTTTTCCCCTCTCTTCCAGCGTCAGAGCTCTTCTTGTCTTAGCTGCTTGACATCCAAAGGTCCGTTTTGTAGCCATTTTAGCAATGCAACGTTCATGCTGCGTCTGAATCTAACAATAACAAATACTTCCTGGACCCGGTGGATTTTCTTTCCACCATCTCACTGTCTCTAACTCGACCTCCCCTCGATCGCCACCCAAGACAGCGTTGCTCAGCCGATGTCATGCAATGAACTCTTAAGCCAGCCACGGGACGCTTCGTAGTCCTCGATGGCCATAGTTAGCGCGATGGAACTCGCCTTCTCTCTAATTAGCGCTCCAGTTAGCGTAAGGTTTTTAGCTTGATAAAAGGTAAAGCATTCCAGGAAACGTTCGTTTATTTGACTGTCTGTCGAGCCACAAGCAATTTACTCTGAGCAGCTAATCGGATGCATTCCACTCTATCTTCCACGGATCTAGCGACAGTATCTACACACATAGACAGTGAGGTCCCTCTTGGCCAATCGGAGGCCAGGATGATGCTCGGTAAACCAATGGCAGAGCAACTATGAGTATGTTGCATTCAGGAAACTCGCAGCTGTGAACGAAATAAACATCGTTCACTATGTAAACCAGTGTGGTGGTTGCTGTTGCCGTTTCTGAACGAAGCAGTAGAGGTCACTGTTGGATTAGACTTCATTGTAGTGAATATCTTCGCGAGGCTGGAGCAGAGAAAATGATTTCGTATAATGCAACAGGGTGTTTTTCGTCGTATGGGGGGCAGGAGAATGGGAATGGTGTTAATGCATGAAGATTTTTTTCACATTAGGGGGTATTTTCGCCCATGTAGGTTTCGTTCTAGAGGAGTTTCACTGTAATAATGTGTTAATAATTTCACCCATAAATCGCTCCAGAGTATAAATCGCACCCCCAGCCAAACTATGAAAAAAACTGCGACTTATAGTCTGGAAAATACAGTAAGTACAAAATGGCATTACAAAGCGATAAATGAAAGACAAAATTTTGAGGACAATTGATTCAACAAAAAGGCACACAAACCTCGTGTGTCACGGTTGTTTTCGGTCTGGCCAGCAGGTGGCATGAGCGGTCTTCGGGGTGCACACCTGCTGCCAATCTTTAATTATGAGACTCTGTATTTAAGGAGTCTTCTGCTGTGTGCCTGTTGTCGGAGTATTGTTTATTGCATTGCTACTTCCACGCTCGTTGACCTGTTGTCTGTTATCGTTCTCGTCGTGTTTATCGCTCTAGCATCTCGGGACTATTTTCTCTGCTCGGCAGACTTATATTTTACATATTGGATTTTTCTCGCGTGTTTTTCTATAGGTTGTTTTTCTTTGGCATACTCGGTTCTATTTTTGTTCCCTTGCCTTTTGTATGCAAGCGCTTTTTGTTAGCCATTCTTATTATAAACATTAAACTATTTTGTTTGTCACAGAGATCTTGTTGACGTCTGCGATTATTGGGATCCAAAACCTTATTCGGCTCGCCCGAAATCATGACATCGTGGGCTCACATCCACAAGGGGCCAAATATCCTCAGAAGTCTTGCTTGTCTCCTTCCTTCGTTTAGTCAGGAGTTAACTCTGCTTTTGTTCTTATCTTGGTTTCATAATGGCTGCGCAGAGCTCACAAAGTAGTTGTCTGTTTGAGTGTGTGTTGGCGAAAGCACATGTCAATTAGTGTTCAGCAGAACCCATTTAGGTTACAATTGGTTCCCGCTCATAATCACCACTAGATGGCACAGGAACACCAACAGGGGAACAACTCAACGGGGAATATAAAGAGAGTTACACTCTCTTTATATTAGGTGCACCGGATTATAGGGCGCACTGTTGGCTTTTGGGAAAATTGAATGCTTTTAAGTGTGCCTTATTGTGCGGAAAATATGGTAATACCCATACCTAATATTGCAGCACTTGCGGCTTTTATTGCAGAACTCAATATTTTTAGGTAGGCTTCTATTAGTGTGGCACATCTCGATCTTGAAAGGCTCCAAATCTGTCAATTTGCCATAGCATCTCCTTTGCACAGCCCTCTTCAAATCACCCCGCGGTGTTTGATCGGATTCAGGTCTGGACTCTGGCTGGACCATTCCGAAACCATAATCTTATCCTGCTGAAAATATCCTTTGTTGATTTGTAATGCCTGCTTCTTGTCAGTAGCGGAACACCAAAATGTGTGCCCCCTCCATAAACTTTGTCAGGACTGAAAAAGATTGACTGTTACCATCGTCTTAGTTTATGTTTTTCACCTCTCAACCAAGAAGGCTGATAAAGCCTTCGCATTTGTGCCCAACAGAATGCCCTGAGAATGAAATGACTTAAATGAATGAAAATATTCACAAACACCCCTTAAAACAGTCAGTTTCGCCTTCCCCGAAGAAAGCTATTGATTGTAGGGAGCTCCGAAATGGTAACCGATTCTTTCTGCCTTTTTTTACGGGAAATACTTCCTTTTTATTTTCAAATACCTCTCTACTCCCATTATAATTTTGACACTTAAGTCTATATCATGATTGCTACCAGTACTGTGAATGAATTCAATTGATGCCATGTTATACCTCATTCTCCATTTGAAGCAAGTTAGGCTATGACAAAAATATGAAAACCAGTTTACATATAATCGAACGTTCATGTACATACAAGTTTGAACATTTTTGGTTAAAACAACCCATAATGTGGTTTTACATACTTTATTACATGTAATTACATGTATACAGTATGTATGACAGCAAGCAGTCGTTCTTGCTTTACTGTACCAGTTAAAAAAAACAAAACTCTCCCTTACACAGCCTCTTCAGTGTTCTAACATTATTAGGGCAATAGCTTTGAATATTTTAACGGTATGATGTCGATTTCTGTCATACAGTATTTGTAAATGTGAATGAAAATAGTGAATCTTGTCCTGGAGCTTGATTTGGAATAAAAAAATCACACTACTGTATTTGTCTGTTCACTGCACATACATTGCTTGTTTGGAGGCTGGTATGCCCAGAGATGCATTTGCATCGCATGATGTGTATCGTTTCTCTTCTGTGCCGTGACTCTTAAGTGTTACGACATGTTAAAAAGGAAGTTGGAATGAGAGCTCCAGGTTGTAGGTCATATCAAAGTCTCGGTCTCCTTTTTTTAATATCACAAACATTTGGCATTTGTGTCGAGTTTTTCACATCCATTTTGATTTCTTTTGAATAATTTTGTGCCCCAAATGCGGTTTCATGTATTTTTAATCATTTACTCATTACAGAGAAAGCAACTGAGGAATGCATCTCGCTACAGTATTTGATTTTCTTCAGAGCTGACTTTGACTCTGTCGTGCTATTTTTGCTGTGTGTGTTTCCTGGCACAAAAGAATTGACAACCTTTAGTTCACCTATCATTTCAAAGCAATTCTGAAACTTTTTTATACTCAGAGTGGAAATTAGCAATATTTTGTCTATAATGGTCGGTTTTTGATGTGGTACCAATTTTTTTTTTTTTTGACAGATTGTGCGAACACTTTGCCTCTTTCTTACTGCTGCTGAGAAGAAAAGTTCTCGCCTCTGCAAGGCAGACTCATCATTCAAATACGATACAGGCCTCTTTGTTCAGGGTCTGCTCAAGGTAAGCCCCCTCTAAAATATGAAAATATCGAATTAGACATAACCCATTTACGGTCTGTTTCGTATATTTTGGGTAATTGCTAACTCTACTGATGTCTTGCTCCATAATTTATTGCTGTTTTTGAAGATCTTTTTGCATAAAGGTGCTCGAACACACAAAAGTAGGCTAAATTGCATGCACCGAAATATTCCCTGCAGTGCATTTACAGTATACAGTGGTACGTCTACTTACGAACGTCTCTTCATATGAAAATCTTTAAGTAACGAAACTCTTCAACAGGAAAATATTGGCTATTGTTATGAAAGAAATTTCAAAATACAAAACGCAAAAATACAGAATAGGCTGCTTTTCGCCGCTCCGAGTTTCCTGAACGCAACATACTTATTGCTGCTCTGCCATTGGCTATTCCCGAGCATCATCCTAGCATCCCATTGGCTAAGAGGGACCTAGACCGAATGTGTCTATGCAGCGTCCTCGTCATTCGCCCCTCGGGCCATGAGGCGTTCCAATTGTTTTACGTAAATGTGAATCACCCAGAAAAGTGTTCACCAGTCGGGCGATCGCTCATGATGCTGATGTTTGCCTTGGACATTTTTGAACATGTTGTCAAAAGCCGACAAAAGCAAACATCCTTGGATCAGTTCTTTACAAAATGCCAGGCCAAAACCACTTCTGAGAGAGAACATGACCTAAAAAGGCCCCAGAAAACGAAGATTAGGTTAAAAGTTAAATGACTACTCTATTCTTTGTTTTTTACACTATGCACAACTCTCATTTATTGTGCAATAATCTAATTGTAACATGTATTTGTTACATATTTTGATGCATTTTTATGCTTCCCAAAACATTTATGTCAGAATTTTGGGGGGCTTGGAACGGATTAGGGCATTGACATGGAAAACGAATCTCTACTTACAACATTTTCTATTGAAGAAATTTCTTCCAAAACGTATTAATTTCATAAGTCGAGGTACCACTGTGCTCCCAACCCGAACTTTTGAGCTATGAGGACTCATTGTGGTACAAACTGTCTGTTCAGCAGTTTCTTGTTTTGACAGATTTTATTCATGGAAATGGGAACAAGCAAAAAGGGACACGCCACAAGGGAAAATGATAACCTGCTTCCCAGAAGAGAAACTATTCTTTCAATCTTATTTTGCGCACACATTTTGTACCCACTGATTGAAGTCTTTTGTGCATTCTGGTTTTGCTGACGTGAGACCCCGTCAATGCTTTGAAATAGTTTTCAGTCTATGGGTGTTTTTTTCTTTTCGATCCGTAATCTGTTCAGATACCTTTTTTCCTTTTGACATGGGAGTTTAGGTAAAGTAACGTTGGGCAAATCAGTGTGTGTATTTCCATTCATTCCTTTTGCTTTTTCTGTTTTCCAGGACTCCACTGGTAGCTTTGTACTGCCCTTCCGCCAGGTCCTCTACTCACCTTACCCGACTACACACATCGACGTGGATATCAACACAGTCAAACAGATGCCACCGTGTCACGAGCATACTTACAACCAACGTGGCTACATGCGGTCCGAGCTGAATACACTTTGGAAGACGGACAGCGAAGAGGATATCCCTCCTGACACTGTCATCCCCACCGATGACACGTTCACACCTGACTTGTAAGCCGTCATTTTTCTGCGTTTTATTTTTTTTAAAAATCAGACTTATACCAAAACAACAATACAGTGTACCTCTTTGTTCGTAGGAATATATTTCAAGATGTTTTGCATAAAGATACTTTGGTGAAGTCATTTATAGACGAGGTAAGTTAATAGTAGGTTCACTCTTCCATTTTATGCACTGCATCAACTTCTCATATGGGTACCGTGACGGGGCGTATATTGGACTGACACACTATTTCGAGAGTTGTAACATTGCTGTACATAAGATGGAACATGTAACACAAAACACAATAAATGAAAGAATCACAATAATATATCAATAGCGTAAACTAATCCATAAATAGCTTGATTTGATATTTTTTGTCACACCCAGGTGTTCATGCTGAAGCCCGGCCTTTCCCTGCGCAGTGCCTACTTGGCTCAGTTCCTGTTGTTGCTCCACAGGAAAGCCCTCACATTGCTAAAGTACATCGAAGATGAGACGTAAGAGTTGTTGACCAATTTCCACTTTTTTTTGTGGGGGTGCGGGGGCAGATTCCGAATTGTACCACCATAGGGGCATTCAAATTAAGACTTTTCACTGGCCTTCGCTTGGAAAGCACCACACATAAAAGTAATCCAGTTCTTCATTACAAGTTATACCAGAGCTTCGCTTTACTTCGAGGCCATATTCTCATACAGTATTTGTTTTTCGGCCCGATTTTTCTCTGCTGAGTTTTTGTGACAGAACTAATGACCAAAGCTTCGGCCAAACTTTCACAGTTAAAGGAAGAGAATTATTGACAGCTTTTCCAGGAATTGTTGAGTTTGGTCTGTGACCAGTTTGGGGTGCCCAAAGTCATGGAGGCGTAGGTGTCAGATCATACGGTTTGCTGCCATGCACACAAAATAAATCAATCAATAAAATCTGTTTATTATATAAAAATTGGAAATCAATTGGTTGTTCATTATGACGTGAGATGTATAAAGTAAAAGTATCCTTTACCACAAAACCTGATCATTTTATCAAATTTTCAGTCGCATACTAGCATATTGAAATATATATATTGTTGTTGTTCCTGGGAGTAACCTGCAAAAATTTGCTCTTTACTAAAATGAATTCACTGATTAGCCAAATTAACCTTCAAAGGAGAAGTTATTTAAACCATTCTATTATTATTTTAACTTGTGCAGATTTTTTTATTCAAATATATTTATTTTGCAATAATATTGTGTTATTTTATTATCATTTCATACATGGCAATGGCGAGTGATGAAAAAAGCGGAAGAGGCGTGGCCTGGACGTGGGCGTGGCCTGGACATGGGCGTGGTTACTTACAAAAGTGGCACTAAACATGCTGAAGATGAAGTGTATTAAATTTACAGTTTGAAAATTGAACAGAAAAAAATCCCAAGATCGCCACTATTCGTTCAAGTGAAAATTTGTGCAATTTTGCCTATGCATTCCTGGTGAGCACCAATATGTAACTCCAATTTTGCTGCTCAAAATCAAAACTAAAAAAGTAAACACATCCCCT
>NW_017805864.1:121971-155242 GCF_001891065.2 Hippocampus comes
ATTGTCCAAGAGCTTCTGTAACTTCGTCGAACTTGGAACCAATTTTAACCTTTACAGTGACTTTTCTGTCAAGCCAGTCCTATCGGAATTTATTCTTGACATTTGAGTCAATTTCTAGGATTAAAGACTCCTGATCTTTCGTCGAAAATTTCATAATTCCGCTCAAAACGATCCCAGAACAATGAATTTGCGAGACGAACAGGCCGCCATGAATCAGGTAAAACAATATGTTACATGCAATTTGATTGGTCCAATCGCTTGTAGTTAACCAATCGCTGGGCCGTTTATAATCGAGCTAGGACTTCCGCAACAAATAATGCCTTCAGTGATCTGATTAGTTGAAGCTTTCATACACGTCCAATCGCAGGGCTGTTTACAAACGGAAAACGGAGAGACTGTTCGGGAGAGCTCGTGAAAACTCGACGATAAGGTACCTGACCGCCCCTAAAATTTTCTCAACGGATTTAGACGATTCACAAAAATGATCAATTTTAGAAATAAAACGGCGGATTTCCGCGGATCCGCGGAAAATTGCCATGTATGTCATTTGTAAATATGATGTATTTATTCTATTACTATTCTTTGATGTCATTTAATAGCCTGAGCTATAAGGACATTTCATTTTACTCATGACAAGATGGTTTATGATAACTGTGTTGCGAAGCAGCTTGCAATTAAATGAATTGCTGTGTTGGACAAGTTGTTTACCATCGTCTCTCCCTTTCCAGTCTAAAGGGGAAAAAGCCTTTCCGGTCCTTGCGCAACTTAAAGGCCGACCTCGATCTGATGGTTGAAGGAGATCTGAACATCGTTATGGCCTTTGCTGAGAAGTTGAGAGCGGGACTACATTCATTTGTGTTTGGAAAGCCATTCTACACCAGCATGCAGGAAAGAGATGTTCTTATGAACTTTTGAGTGCGATCATCACCTGCACTTAATGTCTTGAAAATTGTTGGTTTTGTTTGTTTTGTTTTGTTTTGTTGTTCCAGAAATATATGCATGTTTTCTTTCCAGATCTAGAATTCCGTTTCCCTCCATTTGGCTCCTTTTTTGTCCAAGGTATCATCAAAGAACTTCTGTTTGTCAAAGATTTTATCTTATTTCCTCTAATCTGCTTTTATGATGTGTTTTGAGAAGATAAATATTGTTATAGGTGTCTCCAGTCCTGTATGTATGTATGCATGCATAACAAATACAGGTCCTCAATCCTGTTCCTCGAGGGCTGCTGTACTGCCTGTTTTTCTCCTTGATGTAGCACACCTGATTCAAAGATCAGGATCTTTATCCGGCTTCTACAGACCTTGTTGATTATCTGATTATTTGATTCAGGTGTGTGGTGGCAAGGACAGCTAGAAAATGGGAAGGACAGTGGCCCTCGAGGAACAGGATTGAAGACCACTGCATTAGATGATGGTGTGAAAGTAATTTGCTTCCTGCTCGGATTTTTATGTGATTTCAAAATGCTATTTATTAAAATTATCTGCTATTTTATTTGGCAGTGTGAACCGACTGCCTAAGTTGGCCTTTAGAAAGTACTGTGGTGTACAGTACAGTTAAGAATTTTTTTGTCGTTGAAAATGATCAAATAAATGTCTGTGTTGAATGTGAACGTTACAAATCCATTGACATAATTACAATATTGAGTGTAATCCCAAAGCCTGGAGATTGAATCAAAGATCAGGATAAAAGCACTCAAAATGGATCTGGTCACACTTCCTCTTGACAAAGCAGACTGGTCAACTGTGTATGACATGGATTTGCTTTGATTATTCTTCTCAGGAATAATCCACATATTTGTTGTTAGGATCAACCGGTCCATCATATTTAACTCATTTACTTTGTGCTTTGAGTCACCCTCACAAATTTTAGCTAAGATCCAAAATTGAATTTCTGCGTATTTCTACACTTTACAGATGTTAAGAATATGTCGCGAATGTTTCAAATGTATGTTGACTTCAGAAGGGTAATTTTTTTGTGGAGGAAATGGACGAATAGGTATATGGACTGAAGCTCAGTGAAGTCAGTTTAGGAGGCTCACTGTAATTTCCAAATCACCCTCAAAAGCTAGTGTGTGTGTGTGTGTGTGCGTGTGTGTGTGTGTGTGTGCGTGTGTGTGTGTGTGTGTGTGTGTGTGTGTGTGTGTGTGTGTGTGTGTGTGTGTGTGTGTGAGAGAGACATCATTTAGTGGCCTTAAAAACTATTTCTACTCAGTTACGCACATGGAAAGATGACACAGTATGACTGAACATAAATTCGACATCCTCTCACATTGCTTAAAAAAAGAAACAATCGTGACAAAGTTAGGTCACTCTACAACAGAGGTGGCCGGTTCAATGCGGCTCCTGGGCTTTCACATGACAAGCGTCGAAAATGCCTTGAAGGTGGCACTACCATTCAAACAACAGCCCTAAGTACAGCAGATTTTATGACGTCAGCCTATCATCAATCACGTGACTTGATTGACATACAGGGCAACCAGTCAGATGACAACCGAATTTTGACCTTTAGGTCACCGCTCATGTGCAAACAACGGCGCTAAGCTAGTCAGTTACCTCTGATTTTAAGACAGGGGTCCCCAATACGTCAATCGCGATCGACCGGGAGCCAGCGGAGTGGTCCCCAATCAACTGCGAGGGGTGGAAGGAGAAATGGGGGACTGGTTCGCCACCCCTGCTGTACAATATGCAAATATATGACAACATGCCCTTATGTGCGCAAAATAAGTGCCGCCAACGGCTGTTTCCAATGTCAGCGGGCTAATGTGGTTATCCAGATCATGCACTTTTCGTCATTAGCCCCATGATAAGAACATCAATGAAGTTCATAAGTGATAACGAGTTATAAGGCTACTAAGGTTTGCTGCAACCACGCCGGAAATAGGAAATGGAACAGTACAAGACAACAACGCCCCCCCAACACACACGCACGCACACAGACAATTTAATTCCTTTTTTAAACTTGTCATTTCATCGCTTCCCATGCTGCCTTTGAAACGCATCATGAACAGCTGCGGCACAGTCAATGACACAGACAGCAGAATGGGACTTATACTGAAAAACTCATAAGCAAACCAACCAGAGAGGTAAAAAAAAAAAATGCATGTTGGTAATCTAGCAAAGTTTTGAACAGGTAGCATAAACATTACAAGATATTGTAGAGTGAGTCGCTATTGTCAAAAGACCTTCTCAAGGCCAGGGAGGAGATTATTACTCGAGTCCGATATACAGCTTCGAAATAGTTGTCCTTATAATTAACAACCATGGCCCTTTCAGATCAAAAGATATATTGTCGTTTGTATAGGTAGCACGAATACACCATGTCATAAGGTAAAAACGCTTATTTGTGAGTCTGTTGTCGCTCACTGTTTTCACTTACCACATGGGGTCTGTGAGCTAATTTAAATATTACATATTTGCGTGGGCGGCACGGACGGTGACAGGTTAGCACGTCGGCCTCACAGTGCAGAGGTGCAGGGTTTGATTCCGGCTCCAGCCTTCCTGTGTGGAATTTGCATGATCTCTCCGTGCCTGTGGAGGTTTTCTCCGGGTACTCCGGTTTCCTCCCACATTCCAAAAACATGCATGGCAGGCTGATTGAACACTCTAAATCAGGGGTGTCAAACTCATTTCACATGGTGGGCCACATACGGCCTCGGTAGATGTCAAGTGGGCCGGACCATTAAAATGATACCATACTTTGCTATAAATAACCAAAACAATGTCTTTCCTTTGTTTTGGTATAAAGAAGCACAAGAACATTAGGAAAATGTTGAAATTTAATGAACATGTCTTTTACAAAATATTTCATGAAGCACCTTACATTTCCTTCGACAAATGTGCAATTTACTTTTATCATTCACATATATGCATTGCAAATGATCCCACTGATTGTACAAACATTAACAAGTAATTGGTATTGAAAAATACAGTAATGCACTTTAAGATTAAACAAGATTGTAATGCACTTTAAGATTAAACGAGATTCATAAAGAAAGGAAGTTTTAAACCATTTACACGTGCATATAAAATCTAAATGTAATCTTACAAACTAAGGAGAGTGCTATTGAATGTGTAAATGTGAGAGTGCTATTGATAGCGTCTGCTGTCATGGGTCTGTCACAGTGACGGACTGAGGCTGCTGTTGTCTTCTTCTCTGATCAAAACAGTGTCCCCTTGCGGATACTCAATGAATTGCACCTTATTAAAAATATTAATTCTGTCTTTAATGCATTTTTTTCACTTTTAAATTATCCTGCGGGCCTAATTGAACCTCCTTGCGGGCCGGTTCCGGCCCGCGGGCCGTATGTTTGACACCATGCTTTACATAATCGTCTCGCGGGCCTAATTGAACCTCCTTGCGGGCCGGTTCCGGCCCGCGGGCCGTATGTTTGACACCATGCTTTACATAATCGTCTCGCGGGCCGGATTAAACTCCTTTGCGGGCCGGATCCGGCCCGCGGGCCGTATGTTTGACACCCCTGCTCTAAATTGTTCCTAGTTGCGAGTGTGAGCGCAGATGGTTGTATGTCTGTATGCTCTGTGATTGGCTGGCATCCAATTCAGGGTGTCCCCCATTTATTGCCTGAAGACAGCTGGGATAGGCTCCAGCATGCCCGCAACCCTTGAAGATAAGCGGATCAGAAAATGGATAGATGGATGGCTATTTACTGTGCTTCTCAATATAAGGAAGGAAAGCATCATCCAAAAGTCATGCTGCCTTCAACATAATAGCAAGTTGTGTTAGACCAAATGGTTTGTACCTTTGCACAGACACAACCTTTGTCTGCAGGGGGATTAATTGTACACCCAGAGGAGCAGATAAAATGTGACCTACTTGTGGCAATAAAGAAGTCCTCAGTTTCGTCAAGCGCGGTATTGAAAGCATCAAGCCATTCTTGAGTGGTTTTTCTTTTCAAAGTAGTTCACCAGTTTTTCTAAGATTTTGAGTCCTACAAAGTTTAGTGCATCTCATCTGTCCCTGCAGAAGATAGAGACCGACCATTAGTTAATTTGCACATGTCTTGGTTTCACTTAAAATAAAGAATCGTGTTCAGTTATTATAATACAAAGACTTGCACCACAGAGGCTCATGTCATGGTGAACTGTGGAACCCTTTCTTTTATTTGTAATATTGGTGGGCAAGCTGGTACACGTATTAAATGAATAGTTTTATCATTACAGATTCGAGGTGCAGGTCTAGACAAACAAGTTATGCAACATAAAAACATGGAAAAACACAGTATTATGTTGATTGTTATGGCACTGACAAATTGTGTTCAGAATTTTATTGCTCAATTATTGGGTGTGCAGTTTTATTCTCTGAAGTAACGCCAGCTACACTCTGTATGTAATACAAATCTTATGCATTCTCATGGTTGGAATAAAATGTATGCAACAATAGTTCATAGCACATACTTATATTCACAACTTATTTTTGAATGTTTTCCAAACAAAATCTAAAGGCTAATTTTTCAATACTGGGCTTGGATAATACAGTACAGCATGTTTTAAGGGGTAATTTTTCAAGACCTCGCTTGCATATATATTTACAGCATGTTTTAAATGTGTGAATTTAAAATCACTTTAATAATTATTTGCTTTTATTTATGATAAAATCTATTTTGACATTATAAGAGGCTGCTGTTTGTTTGTTTGTTTGTTTGTTTGTTTGTTTGTTTGTTTGTTTGTTTGTTTTTAAGGCTTTATTTTTCCTGCGGTTTTCACACGTCTCGAATTCAGACGACTTTGATTTTGATTGGTCGCATGAGCTGTGCGTCAACAATTTAGAGAGCATTGCTCTTTCATTGGTCAAACCGAGACTTATCGTTATTTTCTATTGGTCGTTTTCGTGGCTGTTATCCTCGGAACCGGAAGAGATGTTGACTGGCCATAAACCAGGTAAATAGTCCACAGAGGATGGATTCTCTCCATGCCTGACACAATAAAATGACAACAAGCGTTGGACAACCGGAGCAAAGATGAAACGACAGCCTTTAGCAAGGGCATCGAGGTACTGTGCTTGAAGTTACTTCATTTCATTTATTATTAAAGGTGAAGTTGCAGGGTGCGGCCCGCTGTCATTAGGCTGCTAGCTACACACAGTGCTAACTTTATGGCATTCAGCTTTTAGCTTTATTATTGGCATAATACTCAATTGAACATGTCATTTGTCGAGTAGCCAGAGACGCTACTGTGAACTCGAAGAACGTTCCATTTTAAATTGGGCATCATAACATGCTAGTTCTTGTTTGTACTGTGAGTATTACTGAACTGTGGAAATGATGTAAGATTGAGGATTAGCAAGGCTGGTTACAAAGCATGCCCCCGATTTCAAGTCCCAGCCTTCCTACATCGTCCACCAGATATTAACTTGTCATAATATTTGCAAAGGCAGGTCCTGTCTGAATAGAATATCGCTTCGTGTTTTGGCTCGCTTTAATTTCACGACGTAAACAGAACAAGTTGAAGTTGCTGCTCATCACCTTGTTAGGACGAATTCCAATGATTTGGTCATGATGTGTTTGGGATACAGTAAGGTCTTTGTGTGATCACGTCACTGCTCACAGTTTTCGTTGTACTAGGCAGTAAGGCGAGAGTACATTAAGTAATCCCCATTTCACATGACACTTAATACAGGCTATTGACATGACTATGTTATTTAAACGCAAACTATTGCTTTTGTCCACTGTGGGTGTTGGCACCTTTGTCTATTGTGACAGTGATTTATCCTACCTGATGTTTTCAGGTGTAGTTGGAGCGAGGAGTAGTCGAGTGAAAGTGAATCTCAAACTGTCACTGACAGTATTCAACTTTTTACTGCGGAATACTGTAATTATTTTTGCTCGCATGTTAGGGTGTGCGTCACTCCAAATCGCAACTTATTTCTCTGTAACCAGTGCACTGTGCACAATGTACACAATGTGGACACGAATAAGCTTGCTTCCCTCCTCATAAAATCACGAGCAGCAAATGGAAGTGTTTTTTTTTTACCCCCAAAAATAATTTTTGCTGGATTAGGAAGGATTTGTGTTGGTGTGCGCCAAGCATAGTTGAACGAACTCTGTGCAAAGACCCTTTGCTGCACGCATATGTATAAAGTCCATCCAGGAGAACCATTTCACAAACAAATTAGTTCTTCCTGAACGTATTAAAAAAAAAGCATGAACACAAGTCATCAAGCAACCTGTGTGGTCACATTACTGGTGATCCACAGTCGACATTGTTCTGTACAGACCGAAACGCAGTGACCCCATTAATGTAAAAAAATAAAATAAACGAAACAAACAAAATAAAATCGTGTTTTTAACAGGACAGCGATGATATGTTTGTTTGATATAATAAAGACTGGGCTTGGCAACAGACATCTTTCATGTCATGTAGATATTCTGACATCATCAAGTTTATTCTGGTTTCTCTTTGATTTACAAAATACTGTTTGGAGTATACACACATTTTAAAATAATTAGTTGGACCTATTTGTGGATTGATTTACAAGCTTGATGTGAGGATATATTTATTGCCGTTGTTGACAAAATACTTTGCCTATTTGGTTTAAATTAGCATTTATTTTAACTTTATATTGAATAGTGTTTATTAGACTTTTTCATAGTTGTGTTGGCCTTAAAGATTACATTTTAAAATAAAATGACGAAATGCGGGGTGGGGAAAAAAAAAAATCAATAATTGTCAATATCGACTGACGTGAAATAGGGCTGCAGCTATGGAATGATTTGGCATTTGGATATCCGACTCAAAATGATATAAAAAAAATCAGTTATTCGGACAAAAAAAAAAATATATATATATATATTTTTTGCTTAGTTAGAAATACAGGAAACAAAAAAAAAAAACACATTTAAACTGCACATAGCAGCACCCTATTTCGCCTGTTGCAACATGGATGAGATTTTAGACAAATCTCTCTCCAAAGATTTTTGTCTGTGGATCGAAGTGACGTCAAAACCACAGTAGCGATTTTGCTGGGTAAAACAACATTATTGAATAAACCTGGTTTGTGATGTCATTTAAAGAAGGCAGAGTCACCACTCCGCCACTCTACTGCATTGTTTAACTGCTCATTGCTATTGTTACAGCATTATTCGGTGAAAGGCCTCAATGGTGTGTGGCGATGCACTGTTCACATTAGGGCAAACAGTTTTTCGAGTGGCCAAAAGAAAAGAATAGGGTATGTAATGATGCTCGAAAAGACGTCCCATTTCCGGGTTTGTCGCTTGCCAGGATCTCACTTTGGGAAAATGATTACTTCGTTGAATATCAGAAATTGAAATGATTTTTTTCATGCTTTATTTTATGTTCTTTAATTACTTGTCACGTAAAAATATTTCATTTAGGATTTCCTTAGAATACTTACTTTTTTTTCTCTCTAAATAAAGTAGGACCAAAAAAAAAAGAAAAAAGTAAAATCAAACCTTTAATTGGACTGCAACTATTTAGTGTGTGTGTGTGTGGGGGGGGAATCCCACATTAAGAAATAATTATTCTACACCAAATCATGTGTGCCGCAATTATCAGTACATCTGATGTTAGTACAAAAGAGCACCTATTCTCCTATAATGTTTCACAAAATGGGAGAGTACAGAAAGAGGGATGTTGGCCCATTCTTTGCAAAATCTCTCAAATTCATCCAGTGACCGGAACGCTCTCCTTTACACTCTCCTCTTCAGATCACTCGACAGGTTTTCAATGGGGTTGAGGTCTGGGGACCTCTGTCAGAATGAAAGTATGCCTCTGCAATAAGAATTGAATACATTTTTGGCTTTTAACCTTTCTTAACCAGGGGTGTCTAATTATGGATGGCACTGTATATATTTTAATCCCAATATTGATTATTTAATGAATTGACATGTTTTTCTTCTCTTTTAGTTGTCAACATCAAAGAGAGAGCCAGTAGCCATGGATGTGCTTGGTTCCAAAAACAACGAAAGTACCTTCCCAAGCTTAGGGGATTTGGATGACTTTCTCACCAAGCACAACTCTAACTTCATATGGCTCCTCGTGGGTAAGTGCTTTGCATCTGATCTATCGTCAAAAAAAGAATTTATAAAGTGAATCTTAATATCACGCGAAAGTCTTTTTGTCAGGTTCGATAACATATGTACATTTATTCTAACACTTTTAATGTGAAGTGGAAGGCTAATATGAGAGTCATTCAATAAATAAGGTCAAATTTTCGGTATAAGGACTTCTAATACAGATAGAAGTTTACGCCCCCCCCCCAACATAGTTTGCCACCACTGTCACACACTTTTCCCATCTGTGCACAAGTTTCCATATTCCCTCAGCGTTACGCTGAGGGAATATGGAAACTTGTGCACAGATGGGAAAAGTGTGTGACAGTGCTGGGAGACTATGTTGGGGGCGGGGAGTAATCTTTTATCTGTGTATGAAGTCCTTATCCCGAAAAATTCGCTTTATTTATGGAATGACACACGTATAAAGTTAAAAAAAAATCTATATAAAACATTCAAAAATCATCAACACGTTAATTGTGCTTATTTGCCAATAGTGTTTTAAGTGTGAGTAATAGATGCCAAAGCCCCTCAAGAAATTTCTTGAAACCCCTCGCAATAGTTTCTCCTATCTAATCCTTGGGAAAGTAGATTGTTTCACTGCAGGACTTTAATAGCATCCAGTCGCCATTTTTTGCCATAAAAAGTGGAGCTATAGTGATAGCTTCAGCAATGCTTGGTCCAAACATTTGTTCACTTGTACTACAAACAACACAAGGTGTTTTCATGTCCTCTTGATGTGACTTCATCGACTGCTTGCATTCGAATCTATGTTTAAGCTTTAGGCGGTGAGACATTTGTTGTGGCTCCACCTGGAGCGGGAACGGTTGTGTGATTTGCAAATGCTTATCTTTTGCGGTACATCTGACCACTTGTGGCCAAAGCATCTCCACACGACAGAGTTCACCATCCCTTTAGACGGTAAATCCTCTTTTGAGCACGAAGTCGAAGTCGCGGCGCGGCTCTCACTCTCCAATATTGTTGTTATGCACTTGGGAACAAGGAATACATCATGCTCCTATTGTCAATTTTGGATGCAGACGATGTTGTTGTTTTGTGCGTAATTAATGATATTTTCTAAACTACCCTGATGCCTGTGTTTTGCCATGAAGCCACCATTCTGTCCTGTGGATGGATCATCTATTTAACTTATTACAACTCCCGAAACATTGGCCTCATCCTCACCCACATCATCAACAGACTCTACAAGGATGGCTACATTCACATCGGTGAGTTGATCAGCAGCTCTGTTCCATCACGATAAACACAGCATCTGATCACTGCCAAACATTGAGTTCAAGGTGTTTATTTACTTGGTCTGCTGAATTATTAAAGACATGCAAGGTTCTCTTTGCGACATTAGCGAACGACAATCTGTTTGAGGGTCTTTATATGAAACACATTTTTTTGTGTCTTGCTTATCCTTTACTTTTTCACGATACTATTTAAAACCAAACCAAGTATACAGTCTTGAGTCAGCACCGACATTGAAAAATCCTCAATTGTTAAAATTCGTGGTAACATATTTTTGCAATAGCACAATGCAGCCTTTTCTCATTCCTGCAGACGTGTAAGCAAGGCCTGTTGAGGGATCTACTTGGACTGGAATCACTTTTGCCCTCTGCAGAGTTGTGAAATCCAATTCATGAAGTTGTTGCAACGAACACAACATTGCATCATTAATACATTACAAATCTTTACTCAGTCAAATGTTTATTGATGTTTATTCATTGCTTATCATGGCCATTACTAGTTTTGAAGCTTCGTCGTAAGACATGTTTGTTTGACTAGGCTGCAAATTCCAAAGGGGCTTTGCTTCACAGCCAATCATAAACCTGCCTACAAAAACATTTGTACTTTTAAATCCCCAAAGTATTTCGAACCTTAACAAGCCTCCTAATGAAATAATCACACAAGAGTTGAGTATATTTTGTTCACGCCGTCAGTTTCACTGTTACGTCTGATGTCACTCGCACACTCCACCGTGCTGTCCTGTGAAAAGTGAACATCTGCATATAATTGACACCCATTGAAATGGTGTTGGGCGGCCCGGTAGTCGAGCGGTTAGCATGTCGACTTCACAGTGCAGAGGTACCGGGTTCAATTCCAGATCCGGCCTTTCTGTGTGGAGTTTCTCCCCGTTGCGTGGGTTTTCTCCGGGTCCTCCGGTTTCCTCCTACATTCCAAAAACATGCATGGCAGGCTGATTGAACACTCTAAATTGTTCCTAGTTGCGAGTGTGAGCGCAGATGGTTGTATGTCTGTATGCTCTGTGATTGGCTGGCATCCAGTTTAGGGTGTCCCCCATTTATTGCCTGAAGACAGCTGGGATAGGCTCCAGCATCCCCTGCGACCCTTGTGAGGCTAAAGCAAATCGGAAAATGGATGGATGAATGAATGAAATGGTGTTGGGTGTCAAACAAAAAATACAAAAAAAACAAAACAACCCCCCCCCCAACATATAGAAAACAACCACAAAAAACAAAATATTTTTTCAAATTTAAAAGAAACTTCGGGAAAAACAAATTTGCCAAAATGTGAAGCCATGTATGCCAAACCTCAAGTATGCGTGGTTGACTGTAAAAGATTTAAGATTAGAAAAATTTCCTCCAATAAAAAGAGTCACCGCTACTCGTTTTTGTAAGATGCTGCTTTTCTTATTGATCTTTCTAAGTTAGTTGTAGTGTAATGCATTATTTGTGGACAGTGTAATCAGTTACAATGCACCCGGAAAGAATTCAGTGTTTTTTTTCCCCCCACATTTTGTCATCTTGCAGCCTCATTCCAAAATGGAATACATTTAATTTTGTCCTTGTCCTCAAAATTCTACACACAACACCCATAAGGCGGAGAAAAAAAAGTAGTGTGTTTCCGGTAACCCGACCGACTGAGACTTTCTACGTCGAAAAAAAACTTTACGGTCGGCATTTTTTTCAAACAACCCTCTACATTTTGTAGAGGGTTTACATCGGTGCAAACTCTCGCGATATTCACGTTGAGCGCGTGCATCGTTTGCCCTGTCGTCTGTCAACAACATTGAATCATGGCGGTGGCCGCGATCTCCGACGACAGGTTTTAACTGCGTTTTCTGTGTTACAGTCGCATGCTCGCACCGTAATGTTAAGAAAATATCATCCATTGATGTATCGAAAAAATTCAGCGAACTATTTGATGAACACCACGGGCCGAGTAAAAACCGAGGGCGGAGGAGGGCGGAGGAGGGCGGAGGAGGGCGGAGGAGGACGGCGGAGGCGGCGGCGCGCCCCGCCCCCCCGAGTCCGGAGCGGAGAGAAAACTAAATAGGTCAGGCGCCCGCCGTCGGCGTTCCCCGACCGCCGACCCGCGCGTCCACGTGCTCGTCAACGCACCGTCCGCCTAGTCTATGCAACTCTAGTCCAGGCCGGGCCACAGCCGGCGTCGGGGACCTCTCCCCGCCGGTGCCATCGCGACCCGGCCGACCTCGGAACCTAACACCCAGCCGCCGGGTACCTAACTCTCTCGCCGCCTTAGGCGGCGAGCGGGGGGGTCAACGTCTCCTTGTTTTATAGTTATTTTGTTGAAATTTTTGATGGAAAAAAAAAAAAGATTAAAAAAAAAAAACTGTCCGACCTACCGACCCTACGCTGAAATTTCATGTTTCCGGAAACACACTATCTTTTTTGTTTGGCCTAATGACAATGTGGAAAGAGTTAGATTTTTTTCTTGCAAATTTATAAAAAATAAAAAAACTGAGATATCGCATGTATATAAATACACACAGCTTTTGGACCCAGAAGCAGACAGGACATGGAAGTGAACAAAACTGAATGTCTTTATATACAACAATACAAAATAACAATAGAGTGCAGGGCTGGATGCCGACCACAGAAATACAAAAGTAACAGCAGAGAGCAGGGATGGATGCAGAAGACATGGAAGAAGGCTTGACATTCTGATAACATGTCATTGACTAATTCAAGCTTACATACTGAGAGACATCATGCCATGTCCAAACCTGTATGACAAAATAAACTGACAACATCAAGGGCCCAACCCAAAACACAGTCACAACACTTTGCTCAATACTTTGTTACTGCACCTATGGCAGTGATTGACAGCCTCAAGTGTGCCACAAGCTTGGCAAACCTGTCTTTGGTCAGTTTCCTCCATTCCTCTTTGCAGCACCACTACACCTCCATCAGGTTGGATGCACAGCAATTTTCAGATCTCTCCAGGGATATTTGATCAGGTTCAAATCTGGGCTCTGGCTCGGCCACTCGACGACATTCACCGGATTTTCCTGGAGCAATTCCTTCGTTGATATGGATGTGTCGGTCAAGAGGACTCTGGGGCAGAAATTGATTCAGGATGTTTCTGTACAATTGTGACTCGTCTCCCTTTTCCAGCCAATGGAAAAACATCCCCACACATTGATGCTGCCAGCACCACGCTTCACTGTAGGGATGATCTTGGTCAGGTGATGAGCGGTACCTGTTTTCCTCCAACCATGACACCTGGCATTCTCGCCAAAGAGTTCAATCTTTGTGTCATCAGACCATAGAATTTTCTTTCTCATGGTCTGAGAGGTCTTCAGTTGCCTTTTGGCAAACTCCAGGCACACAGCCACGTGCTTTTTACTCAGAAGTGGCTTCCGTCTACAATACAAGCCTGATTGATGAGTGCTGCAGAGATGGCTGTCCTTCTGGAAGATTGTCCTCCCTTCACAGAAGACTGCTTGAGCCCTGACAGTTTGACCATCAGGTTCATGGTCACCTCCCTGACAAAGACTGATCTCCCCCGATTGCTCTGTTTAGGCATTTGGCCAGTTCTAGGAGACTCCTGCTGGTTCAGAACATCTTCCGTTTATGGATGACGGAGGCCACTGTGGTCATTAGAACCTTGAAAGCAGCAGCAGATTATTTTCTGGAACCTTTCCCAGATTCGTGCCTCGGGACAATCCTGATTTTTTTCCCCAGGGGAAATACTATGCACTTGAGCTCAATTTTGACCCTTGTGGCACAGGATGTGAATACTTATGTACATGTGATTTCTTAAATGTATATATTTAATACATTCGCAAACAAATAAATCACATTGTCGTTATGGGTTGTTGTGTTGACTTTGGAGGGAAAAAAAATTCCAATTTGAAATGAGGCTCTCACACAAACTGTGGAAAAAGTGAAGCATTTGAATATCTTGTTTGTTATGAAAATCTTTTACTTTGAAACTCAAATTAAATACAAAAATAAGATCAATGTAAATGTATTACTACACACTTTGTCTAACACAAAACTGGTGTCATTTTACTCCTTAGGCTCCTTCTCTTTCTCTGTGCTGTCAGGAAAGGTCATGTTCAGAGATGTTTACTACATCAACCAAGACATGTCGATCAGGTAATCTGGCCTCTTGCTGCCATGCTCTGTTCTCTTAATCAGTTAAGGAAATCTGAAATCATCTTTTTATGTCTTTTTTTTCCTTGGATAGGATACAGGATGGCTTTCTCATATTCCGCTGGTGGAAAATGTATAACCCCAAGCAGAAACAGCATGGTGAGCAAAGTGTAGGATCCTCTTACAATTCACACATATTTGGTTGGGATTTTGAAATAAATTGACATATTGCTCATCACTTTCATTTCTGTCCTTCCTGATTCATTCTCTTCACTTATAAGTGAATAAAAGGCTTCCTCAGTTGAGTCCATCGGCGGAGGTTGTTATCAAGAATGTTGTTTTTACTTCAGTTGCCATAAGGAGGTGTTAAACTGAAGTCCACCTATTGTTCTAGTGCTAATTCTCTTTAGGGTCCCTTGAGGAAGCTCGGGTTGATCCTAGGTACTCAGTAAGAGAGGTGGGGTAGCCCATGAACAGATCACCCGTCAATCAAAGGGTACATTGTGACAGACGAGGATCAACACTACAATATGGGCAATTATTCATTGAACCCGGAACACATCTTTTTGAACTGTGGAACCTGCCGACGAAAATAGCATGCAACCACAAGGGGAACATGCAAATTCCACAAGGAAAGACCAACGCTAGGATATGATTTCGGCCCAAATTAAGATTCAAATCCATTTCTGATTTTATGTATTGACGTACAGCTCTGTTGTGTCATCAGACCCCAAGGCGGAGACCAGGCTTTATGTGACAGTGAACGGTTTTGAGTTTCATGTCTACAATCGGACTGACCTTTATGCCCACCTACAAGAGACGTTCGGCCTGGAGCCGACACTTAGCAGACTCAAGAAAGATGACGACCATGAAGGGGAGGGAAAAAAACAGACCCTGGAACGGTGAGACCTGCTTTGATAGCACGTATTATTTGGTACATTTTTATTTTGAAATTCGTGTTGAATTCTGTGTTGTTTTGCGCTGTCTTCCATTTTGAGATAGATTTTTTAAATTTATTTATTTTGTACAAAGATTACTGTTTTTGGCATGTCTTTGTCTTGAAATGATATTTTTTCCACCCTTCTCTGTTTTCATTAATAATTATAATCTGTCATGTAGGGCTGAACAATTTTTGGTTTTATGGTCACAATCGTGATTCCAGACAACACAGTCACAATCGCTACACCTTCATTTATTTATTTTTTGCAGCGTTTATAACTGAACCAGAATCTGTTGTATCAACTATTTCTCACATAAATGGTGCCTGCCTCCTCTTCCGCAAAGCTTATCAGTCAGAAAAAGCGGCTTCCTACTCATGACAAGTCATGCAAAAATAATCCGCTCCGAGCTGCTGCTCGTGAACCAGGCACACGCTGCACTGAGGCAGAAGCTCCGAGCTGTGTTTGCGAGCTGACGTGGCTCCACATTGTCCTCCCACGGTGCAGATCCGATTTCTCTAGAGCCTATTTTCCACTGTTCCAGAATGGCCCGGCACCACGCTGCACTGTCCTTGCTTGGTGTGGCCTGGCCTCAGGCACGGGGCGGGATCAACTGCACTGTGAAAGCCTCCACTTGCACAGTGCATACTCGCAGCTTGCAGGCTTCTACCATAATATTTCACAAGTGGCGAGTCTCGGCCACTGGTTTTGCAGCAATTCAAACTATGAATTGCAGTTCCATGATATGGCGAAGTAACAAATTACAGCCCTTCAAATGCACAGCAGCTGTCACATGTAGGTGAAAAATCCATTGTAGGGTTTAAGCGAGTGAGACACAGTCGCCCACCGGCCATCAAAAATCCAATATATAAAGTACACATTAGGGCTGCACAGAACAAAATAATTGCGACAATGGCATGTGTAATATGCATATCGCAAAGCCGTGCATAATTTCATATTTTCATATGGAATTGCGTGCTTTGATCTGACTTTGACCGATCAGATGCAAATGTGGATGGGTCATCCAGTATGAGAACAGTACCTAAAACACACACACTAATATCAATATATAAACTATAGACTGCCTTATCATCTCTGTTCTTACATTAGAGTCATAGCTGTCATATTTATATTTGATGTCATATTTGGAACTGTTACTGTAAATAGTAAATAATTGCCCCAAAGTTTGATTTCAAAAGACAAACACAAGGTGACTCAAATCAAAATTGCAATATCTGGTTTGTGTCATGTTGCTGCATATGATATGGTAGGTACCTTCCTGATGCCGATTGGTTGGTGGTCCGCAACACAATGCCACTTCGTGTTGACATTTTCAAACTCCAGCGGAATGAGTGAAGGAGCGAATTTTTCTCTTTACACACTTCATCCACACTGCCTGGCACGCGTAATGCGCCTGGCCATGAGAACTGAATTGACGATTTGGAAATGGTCTGATTGCAGCACAATGGTTCTCATTAAAAGCAGCATTGATAATAGGCACTGGGAACACTGGCAGGACTAAATGTCATTTTCTTTTTATTTCTTTGGCAGGGTGAACATTCAAACAGAGAATTCAGACCCCACGTCATCTTGGCGCTCCCTGATCCCTGTAATCAAAGTTAACATAAGTACGGTGAGTTCTTTACAAATTAGCACCCCTTGAAAACTGGTTTGATTTAGTAATGGAGACTATACTGTATCAGAAAGTCGTTTTTCTGTGTTTAAAACGTGTGGTTTTGGAGCCTCAATATGTGTATTCTATGTTTGCTTCCTCATTTTGAAGGGTCGGCTGGCATTTGGGAATCACCACCTCCCACAGACGCTGTGCTTAAACTTTGAAGATGCCTTCCTGACCTATGCCACCAAGCCTCCTTCCAGCCACCTTGACCAATACATGCACATTGTAAAGGGCTCGCTGGAAAACGTGCGAGTCATGCTGGTTCCTAGCCCACGCTATGTTGGCATGCAGACTGATGAGTAAGTTATTCTCCACCTTTGTAATTCCAGATTTATTTTTTAAGATCAATACATCCAATGAGATGAGATGAAGTTCTTGGCCATAAACACTCTGTTTTTATGTGCCACGATTGAACTACTTTTGACACTATATTTGGTAAACTTATTCAAACCATGGCGGCCCGGTGATCCAGTGGTTAGCGCGTCGACCTCACAGTGCAGAGGTCGTGGATTCGATCCCGTCTCCGGCCTTCCTGTGTGGAGTTTGCATGTTCTCCCTGGGCCTGCGTGGATTTTCTCCAGGTTCTCTGGTTTCCTTCCACATTCCAAAAACATGCGTGGCAGGCTGATTGAGCGCTCTAAATTGTCCCAAGGTGTGAGTGTGAGCGCGGATGGTTCTTCATCTCTGTGTGCTCTGCGATTGGCTGGCAACCGATTCGGGGTGTCCCCCGCTTACTGCCTGAAGACGGCTGGGATAGGCTCCAGCACTCCCGCGACCCTTGTGAGGATAAAGCGGTTCAGAAAATGGATTGATGGATGGATGGATGGATGGATATTCAAACCATTGTGGAAATGGAAACATTAATGTCTGAAAATACAGAGCAGCTTATTGAACGCATCACAAAAATTTAGGAATGTTTTTGCAATTTCATTGTAGACCTCCCAGGCTGATGGGCGAAGGCTTTGTGGTCATGCAGTCCAATGATGTAGACATCTACTACTACCAAGATGAGCCTGGTATGAAATGCACAGACACACAATACTGAATATTAACAACATTGCGTGTCCCTCATGAGTATAAGTGTTTCGGGCGGACTGGCGGGTAGGGCGGGCGGGCGGCTGGATGGACGGGCGGGCGGGCGGACGGACGGACGGACGGACGGACGGACGGAAGGACTGGCGGACGGACTTGAGAGAGCGATGATAACTGGCACCCAAGCAGGAATGAAATGCACAGAGTATAAGCAACCAATGGGAAAGCTTTTTTCACTTTTACTGTTGTTTGCTAGGTTCTTCTCAATGTTAATTGAATCATGTCGTGTAGTTGATAGTTTGTCAAAATGCGTTCTTTCAGAGTGCTAATAAACCCCTTTTTGTGTTCACATCTACAGGTGTGGTACCAATGGAGCACGAGAGTGGTGAGGAAGCTGAGACACCCAGTGAGGATGATAAGCTCCAGGATCTTCCTCCATGCTGGGGTCTTGACATTGTGTGTGGAAAAGGAACCGATTTCAACTATGGCCCCTGGGCGGATCGCCAGAGGTGCACAAGCAAGAGTGTACAAGGAAACACTGATACAGAGTTTAGAAAAATATCAAGTCATGTTGTGAAGTCATATTTATGTAGCATGTAGTTTTCAGGGTAGCTTGACATCTTCAGGTTTGTATTAAAACACATTCAAACTTATTTTATAGGGATTGTCTCTGGAAGTTCTTCTTGCCGGCGGACTATCAGGACATGAAGGTGACTGAAATGGCCCAGCCAGGACAACCGAGGCAGATCCAGGCCTTTGAGCTCCGTATGAACATCATTGCTGATGCTACCATTGACCTGCTTTTTACCAAAAACAGGGTATATGTTACATTCTTGAGTTCTTTTTTCGTGATTGTTTTTTTTTTTTCTTTCTTATCTTCCTCCCTCTTTTCAAGTCTTTTTTTATGGTTTTTGAAAAATATTAGTGTGGCGCACCAACGTGTAGTGTTTCTTGTGTAGGTTATTAATTTTGACATGCTGTCTGATTGTTATGGTGACATAGTATTTCTGAAGCTGACAGCTTCCTCCTCTTGACCAAACATCCACTGCGGGAACGCTCAGAGTCGGGTTTGCTGTCTTAAACATAACATGGCAACCTCAAGTTTAAAGCTTGGTGGAAACTTGGCTTCTCTGTCTTTATTCTTGTTACCAGGAAACCAATGCCATCCATGTGAATGTAGGTGCAGGTTCTTACCTGGAAGTCAACATCCCCATGACCGTTGGAGAGACTGGTAAGATTTTTGTGCCACAATGTCTGAACCGTAACTTAGCTCATGTACAGAATGTATAGAAGCCCTATGTCAAGTGTGCAGGTCAAATTTTACCCGATTATCATCTCATCAGACAAAAAGTATGTCCATCTAGTAAAAAAATGAATACATTTAACGAAACAAAATACATTTACTGTTACAATTTATTGATGTATAAAAGGGATTTGAACAGTGTAATTATAAACAGGCTGAGTGGAAAGGAAGGATTGCTGAAGGGTGGCAAGGCTGACGTATTAAAACTCACTTGTACTTTATTCTTTGGCATTTGACTCAGCATGAATCAGATTTGATCTTAGTTTTACTTTTTAGTGTTTTCTACCATCTTTGTTACTGATTTATTGCTTTATTGTTGTATATATGTCAGTTGCTCCATGTACAGCACTTTGTATGCAGTGATGGCTGTTTGAAAGTGGTCTATAAATACAGTTGAGTTGAGTTGAGAATTTGTATGTCACAGTTCATAGACAAGGCAATTCAGTGCTTCCCCCCCCCAAAAAAAAACAAAAACGTAAAAATGACAAATTTAAAAACACACAATTACATCCATCCGTTATCTGTGCTGCTTATTGACCTCATGTTCGACACTAACCGTGGCCCAGGGTCAGTGCTCCACTGTGTCAGGGCACCACCCGAACATCATCTGCCAAAAATGGGCCAAAAGTGCATTTTCGATTTTGTACCGAAATACTTTTCTCTCTAAAATAGGCTGCTGTGATGATTGCAAGAAGAAAAAACGGGGCCTTGAATGGATAAAATGGCATGAATTGGTGTTAGCCTCATGTTAGTAGCTAATCGCTACGAGCCTGAAAAGGGACATTGTGTAGAACTTTTTAATTTTTCCATAGTTATTTCATTTTAGAAACCCACTATTAATTTTAATATTATCCAAAAAAATGTTCTCTCACACCAACGAACATTTTTTTGAAATAAGTGTAGGGCTCGTACTCGCTAATTATATCACAAAGTACATGAGTTGCTGGCATATTTTTGCTACGGATACCCGAAGGAGACAAATCACCCGATCACAAATTTGCTGTCTCAGTGACTACAGTTTGACACATCAAACTAACAATTAAAAAATAATACAGGGTGTTATCCTATGGTAGAGTATACGCTATATACATTGCTGGATCACACAGCTCTCCTTCAGGGCCATTCAGCTTTAGAGGTTGCAGTACTTTGTTTCTGTAAGTAATGTGCTTCATGTTTAGTTTCATTAGATTATTTAAAAATGTAGTTAATGTTTAACAGATCTATAACTTTGAAGAACTGATGGTGCTGCTTTTTGCCTCCATCCTCAGGCTATTTGCCCACGATCAAAGGGCAGCTGCTTCATGTTGACACCACCAGCAGTATGCAGTACAGGACTCTCCTTGAGGCTGAGATGTTAGCTGTAAGTAGCAGATAATTATAATTACATAAGTGCCTCTACAGAGAAAATTTTTAAATAGTCAAGATGTTATTATGCAGTTTGTTGTGAAACACGTGATTTAAACAGAGGAAAAGCCAAAATGTCTTTTTTGTCCGAAATTTCAGTTCCATGTGATTGCCAGCTACCCCCGAGTATGGAACATGCCACAGTCTTGGCAGTGTGAGATTGAGGTGTACAAGGCCACCTACCATTTCATCTATGCCCAGAAAAACTTTTTCACTGGTGAGTTAGAAGAACTTCTTTGAAACCTCAGAGGAGGATGCATAAGATTCATGGAACATTTTTTTTTTTTTTTTTGTCGACTTAACAGATTTGATTCAGGACTGGGCCAGTGACAACGCTCCAGACATTTACTCCTTTGTTCCTTATTCCTGGACTTTCAAAATGCTTTTTCATCAGTTTGAGATGATCTGGGCGGCAAATCAGCACAACTGGATTGACTGCTCCACCAAGCAGCAGGAGAATGGTGAGGAATTTATGTTTGTCATAATTCATTTATGAGCCCTGAAATTTGCATTCCCCCTGGCTCCTGATTTATGACAAAACAAAAAAGAAACGAGAACTATTGGTTTCCAAAAACTGCTACTTGTTCACCCCCCCGCCCAAAAAAAAAAACACGTACAAAACATACTACTAAGGTGTGTGTTGATCAGAGCAATCAGTTGTTGTCTTGTATGTATACATCGGAAAACAGGAAGGAATATTTCGAACTCAGGAATACACTATATTTATACTGTGTTCATCCATCCATCCATCTATCGTCTATCCATCCATCCATCCATCCATCCATCCATCTATCATCTATCTCTCATCCATCTATCTTATCAATCTTTCCATCTTTCCATCTATCCATCCATCCATCCATCCATCCACCCATGCAGAGATAGGCATTACGCCCATGGGACAGTTCCATCCCTCCCAGATGAAGGCCCATTTAGCGGACGGAGGACGAGAAGTTTTTTTTTTTTTTTAAAAGGACGCACTAAGCAAGGACAGAAGTGGTCCCTATAATTGTCCTCAACTGGGTCAAGTACTTATGGATTCCCATTTCATTAACAACTGACAGAAACATGCCCAACTTGTTTTGTGAGTGTAATCCATCATTATACTGTTCTGGTCTAATGTGAAATATCACGACGTGCCGCTTGTCTCGTGCGTGTTCACCATGTTTGTATGCAGGAGGGAGTGACTTCACCTTGCGTCAAGTGGGCACTTGTCCTTTGTCCCAAAAAGTTTACACATCGCCAGTGAGTCTGGTGACCGATGATGGTTGTGTTGGCAGCTCAATGCTATCTTGGTTGACACTTGACACACACAGTTGTTGTAAACAATTCAATCGAGCCGATTAAGAAAGCTGGCTGTGTTGTAAGCCTCGTGTGTGTGTGTGTGTGTGTGTGTGTGTGTGTGTGTGCGTGTGTGTGTGTGTGTGTGTGTGTGTGTGTGTGTGTGCGCCCGCGCTATCATGTGCATGGGTGTGGCGTATTAATTAAATATGTTTTCGATGCTGATGCGAGGTGGTCAAAAGTTCAATTCAGCCTACTTGGGAGAAATGGACATAGGACAAAAATTGCTTCACAACGCTTCAAATGCCACTAGTCACCCAACCACATGTACTGCATAAGGAAGGCACTGGCAGAGCACAGGGAGGCGTGGGTGGACTTATTTATGAAGTGCAACACCCCACTCCCTAGGTCCGCTGCTGCGGTGGGAGTTTTTTCAACAGCCACAGTGTTTCACAATAAATCCAATTGTGTGCTAGCCTGTTGTACTGCCAGTCCACGGTGTCATGCACAAACGTTTTTGTTAGGGGGCCGGGGGGTGGCAGGGAGGACGAAGTTTGAAATACTGCAGCAGAAGTGTGCATGGATCTTGCCTTTGCCACGCATAAAAATAGCAATTGCCAAGCCACAACGAGACCCCCTTCGTTTGTAAGATTGAAAGCATGACCTTTTTCATTTCCACTCACAGGCCAAAATGATACATATGTGCTTAAGACTCTCCATCACATCTTAGGCTAACAACCGAGGCTAAACTTAGCTCATCCCCACCACATACAGATCTCAGAACATTTGCGATGTATCACTTCAACAGGTGTCTTTGAAATCAGTTACTACTTTCCTATTAGTCAGTGCTTTAGGATCTTCACATATGCCAGGAGCCCATGAAAAATGAGTTTTTCCACTAATAACTGAGGATCAATCCCACAAAAACTAAATCTGTGTAGATGAATTTGTGATCAACAAACCGTGAATATCAGTGATCACTGCATTGGGCTTTACTGCCTCACAGTGAACTTTCTAGATTGTCCCATGGCGCTTGTGCTAATGCTAGTTCCGGGCCAGTGCCCAGGTTAGCACCAGTTCATTCTTTTTCCACCGTCGAAATTGGCTCTCGCTCTGGTGGTTGAAACTGTTATTTAAGATGGCCCCCAATTATTTTTCAGGGGGTAGAGCACTGGTGTCAAACTCAAGGCCGGGGGGCCAGATTCGGCCCGCCATGTCATTTTTTTATGATGTGATGATGAAACGTTTATTCGATTTCTGTCGTCGCGGCCCTTCCGAGGGAAGACGTAACTCCAAAGTGGCCCGGGACAAAAATGAGTTTGACACCCCTAGGGTAGAGGAATGAATCCTTGGACATGTGTAAGTTTTGCACAAACTGTTAAGCAGTGAACTCCAGCACAATTGTGTCCACCAGAAGAGCTATCGTGGATGAACCCAGATGGCATCTCTCCCTTACAGCCAGCCATGTGATCATCTATAATGATTAAGAAAGATATAAGCGCTTGCTAATTGCATGTCCCTGGCTGTTATATACAGTCATACCTTGGTTTTTGACCATAATCCGTTCCAGAAGGCTGTTCGAAAACCAATTTGTTCGAAAACCGAAACCACGCTCTTTTTAAAAAAACAAATCTTTATTGAACACGTCTGTTCACAACGGAACGCTCCACGAGGAAGCGTCATTTCCTCGTGTAAGGAAGGTGAGAGGAGTCAAGTGACGCATTCAAGTGTGCTCAGTTTGTTCGAGAACCGAAATTCGGTCGTCATCCGAGGCATAAAAAACTCAAAGTTTTTGGTCGAAAACCGATTTGGTCGACAACAGAGACGTTCGGAAACCGAGGTTTGACTGTACTACATAAAAGTATTGATGCTATGTTAAGTTGCCTAGCATATGCTAGCAGCGCATTACTATTATTATGATTATTACTGTTATTATTATTATTTTTTTTTATTAATAGCGCAAGCGCTCTTGGGTAAATGACGTAAGCAGTGATGTTTGAATGCTTTACGATGATGCAATAACATAGCTCTCACTTGGCTCTTTGCCGGTGGCAAACCAAACACGTTCTTCATAAGAACTTGTTAAGCTATGACAAAGCACAGCAATGACCCTGGCGCCAAACGAGCAAGGCTTTTTCAGGTGGAAAAAGCGTATCAGTGTACCAAAATTCTGTATGGTGTTTTGCATTGTACCGTATTGGTCCGAATATAAGACGGTGTTTTTTGCATTGAAATAAGACTTAAAAAGTGGGGGTTGGCTTATATTCGGGGTCTAGACATTACACCCATTCACGACGCTAGATGGCGCCAGATATCATTGAAGCAAATGCTGAACTTGACTCCCTAGGCCAAAGTGAACCCCTGTCACAAAAAATAAAAATAAAAATAGCGGTAGCACAAAGAAGAAAAATAAAAAATAGCAGTAAGAAAGAAAAGAGAAGAAAATAATAGAAGAGATAACAGAAAATGGAGAAACGTAGTGACAATCTGGAGAAAAGTGGGTCTAAGATTGGCCAGGTTACCCGGCAGCTGAGGAGAATTTATGATGTAATTTACATTTCAAAAACCAGAAGCCATTCATTTACGAATGTGATTGCACTTTAGTTTACATATTTAAATGTTCAGATATTAAGATTTGAATGAGGCAAAATAACATGCTTTTTCTCTCAAATATATTGTTATAATCATTTGTTTCAGATGTACTGCAATTATTTTCTGTATAAAAATTAATTTGGTGTTCAAAAAGTCTTTTTTCAAACTTGAGTTTTGAAAAAGGGGGGGTCGTCTTATAATCAGGGCCGTCTTATATTCGGGCCAATACGGTAGTATCTAGCTGTATATTTTAAATTTGCACAACCACCATCTTACATGAATCCTTTTCTGTGCTGGAACCAAGGACCTTGGCAGTGTTTTGGACTCTTCTCTTTATTACTGCTATAATCCCTACTGTATAATTTTTCTGCAGTGTACCTGGCAGCTTGTGGTGAGACGCTGAATATAGACTTCATTTTGCCTTTCAATGAGTTTGTTCCAACGACCTGCCATACCCGATTCAGTTTGAAGGTTCGTCTTTTTTTAAGGTGTGATTTGTTTTGAACGTATATCTGCAAAAATACTTATACTGCAAGTGCAATTATTTTTCCTCTTTGCTTGCAGTAAAAATGCATCCTGTAGATGGCTCATACATTATTTTTAGATTCAGATGCATTTGTTGTCCTTGAAATAGGCTTTAACTGTGTGGATCTAAGTACATGTACATCTTGACGTTTTTAGGCAGAGGATACAGACATGCGACTGTCCTTGCCTGAGTGCCACCCTAGCCGCTATCCCCTCCTAACCCTTGCCAAAGATTACCAGAATGTCAAGCTGCCCCCAGACATGTTCACGCCAGGGGAAAATCAAAGTGCCCCGCCGCCAAAACCCAACAAGTCCCGGTGGAGGAATATCACCAACGCAGAGTAAGTTGTGTGGGAAAAAGTGTGTATAATTGCAAATAAAATCGCTTCATACCCCATGTTCACTCCAAGCTGCGCGTGTGAGCAATTGCGCAATACTCTCACATTCTCACAAAGCACAGCAAATGTGTGCAGCAATTAAAAAAACAATTCGAACCTGAGCTCTATTTGCATTTTGTATTTTCATATTAAATTGAAACATTTATTTGGCACGTGGTTGACTGAGTGGGGGAAAAAAATACGATCAAAAAATAAACCAAAAAAAAAAATTACTGAAATGCTAGGCGAGCACACGTCGTATCATTGACACACACGAACATTGCTTTCTGCCGAAGCTACCCTGCAATCAGATGCATCGTTGTCCAACATTCACGCTGTCCACTCGTCCCCTTGCCAGTCCACTCATAACGGATTTGGGGGTGGAGTCTTGATACTTAGTATGTCTCTGCACAAATGTAACCATGTTACCGTGATCCACGCATGAACTGTCGACGGGCATGTCGTGCAAATCACGAGTTCTGGCACACCGTGCTGTCACCAAAGACGCAAATGAGCACACTTTAGCTGGCTCGGCCAAACATCGAGCCCCCTGCTCCGCTGTACTACTGATCCATTTTTACAAATGGCGGATGATGAAACTTGCATGTGTCAGCGTGTGAGCCAAGGATCACACTCTTGATGAGTAAATCACTAGCTTATTTAAAAACAATAGACAAAGAGCAACCAGTGGCGTCGTGTATGCACTTCCTAGACTTTTTTTTTTTTTTTTTACAGAATTTTAAGTTAGGGAATCGTGATTGTAAAATAATGAGGAAAACAGAAAAAAAGTACTCTTTCAAAATTGTGTTTTGTTGATAGAACTGCTTTTTTCAGAATTAAATTAGGTGACACTATATTTATGCAAATCAAGATTTCTGTTCCTGCGGGATATGATTCACTCAGCATGATATGTTTTCAACTCAGCATTGTGATGTGTTCTGAATATTTCCTCAACTTCAGAGCTGGCTGGGTTGACTGCTGGAGTGTACCGAACTTTTTGCTCATCATTGACTACACATGGCATCCCATATATCCCCAGAAAGCTGATGAACAACTCAAACAGTCATGTAAGCGGTCTACCATGGTCCCACACATTGTTTATTCTTTTGAAAAGCTATGTGCCTTACTTGTGTATCTTTCCCAACTGCAGTTTCTGAAATGGAGGAATCAATGCTGTCAGCTTTACGGCCCCCGGAGCACACTTCGGGACACCATAGTCACCCATACTACACTTCTGCCTCAGCCGGTCACAGCCGGATGCCAACCGACCCCTCGGATCTTCCACCTGATAGACTTCATGTGGAGATGGAAATGTCTCCGGATTCTCAAATTATCCTTTATGGGCCTTTACTTCGGGCTTTGATTTCCATCAAGGTATAAATACCTTTATATTCGTTGGGATTTTGTCTTTGTTCAAAAAAAAAAAAAAAAAGTTCGTTGTTGGGGTTTATAAAGAGTCTGTCTGAAAAACTGAGGTATATGAGTTACAGCCCATTGTCAATCAGGTAACCTTCTCAGGGCCACTCTTTTATCGCTTTCTCAGGAGAATTACTTTGGTGAAGATGACATGTATACTGACTTTGAAGAGACAGTGTCAAGTCCGGTTTTGTCCACTTCCTCATCTGGCCTCGGATGGTCCCCTCTTGGAATGGAAGACAGCGGACATAAGGAAACTTCAGACATCCATCCATTGGACCTGCGACCTTGGGATATAACCGTGCTCATTAATCTCTACAAAGTCCATGGTCGACTGCCTATGGTAAGGCTGACTGCCATTGTACATTTTATGTCTTAGTAAAGACTAATGGGTAGTGTAATATTTTGTAAAAATATATACTAGAAGAGCAACCGTGTGACAATGGACGAAACTGGACAGAATATAAAAGCCATTGCATTTTTTTTTTTTGCATAGCATCTCCAGAGCTGTCAAATGTTATGGATTATCTGGATTTTGTCATGGAAAAATATCCGGATTTTGTCATGGAAATCACTGAACTCCAACTCGCATTGGCTGTATCACCGATTATTACGGATATTTTCAAAAAAATCCAGCGTCGAACATTAGGACCAGTACGATGCCGTTTTGAGCTACTAAGGCACTGACCAGTTCACATTTCATCAATGAATGCGATGAGCTTAACACTGCATTGTTATTAAAACAAAACAAAACAAACAAAGGAAAACAAAGAACAAAAAACTGTGCACTGTTCATATCTGGGAATGCTTGGTGCATGCTATTTGATGCTGCCCCAGCTTCCTGCTAGCTACGTCTGTAGGTGGGTGACTGACGTGGCTCAACACTATGCAGGGCCGCAAATTCACTTTGCGTCCAGTGACAACACAGTACAAGTCACCAAACATTTCCTCCATGGCAGCTAACAAGCTACTTTTCTAACTAGTATCATTACCAAGAAACGAGAACTGCGAGAAAGACGACGAAGCCATGCTAATAACTATGCTCTCATGAAGGACTTGTAGACATGAAACACTGAAATAAGTGATTTGATGATAAAATACACTCGTCACATAAGGCTGGCTGAAACTGTATTATAATAGAGAGTTTGAACAGCAAAATAATAAGCAAATAAGTGTCTGGAGGGAAAATAATACAAAAGAACGCTACACAGCTACATAGGACGGGAAAATAGTGCATCACTGTATACGTTTGCAGAGAGGATCAGTCTATAATGTTAAAAGTATATTCATATATAAAATGTTTTGCTGTAAGATATGTTATCCTGTCTTACTCCCACAAGATGGAAATAGTTCTATCAGTAACAGTGGAGACAAGAAATAGAACAGTGTGTGCATTGCACTAATTACAAGCCAAACTTTTGTCTGTGCTTTAACTCTGTAATCCAATCTATCAACAATGTCATTTGTTTGTTGGCAGAGTGCTGATGACAATAATATAAATGACTAGACTTGCTTACTTGATTGCAGTTGAAAATAGAATTGATTAAGGCTAATTCATCCCTTGGTATTTTGGACGGTGGAACACTGATTGAGGCTGTGACTCTGCACCATTACAAAGTTGGTGCAATCAATACATGACAGTGACAAATATCGATGTCAAAGTTTATGAACAATTATGGTAATAGAGGAATGATTGTGTTTGTGCATTTGAACAGTATACATTGTTCTTTTATCCAATGACATAATACGCTGCAATAAATGTCGTGCGATAATCTTGAGAATATGTAAAAAAAAAAAAAAAAAGGAAATTGGGACACAATGTTATGGAACTGAAGTTCTGTACATTGTAGCTGTGCATGCCATTTCCATTCAAGCGTCTTTTTTTTTGATTGATCTACAGCAAGGCTGTCAAACTCAGTTTTGTCACGGGCAACTTTGGAGTTACCTTGGAGGGCCGTTATGAAACCACAAAAACGTTTAATCATCTTATCACATTATTACTTGTACACAAAAAAATGGATTACTAGTTTTAAAATCTGTGATGTCAACAAATAGTTTATAGAATTATTGTTCAAATGAGTGTAAACAGGGTAGCAATATTATTACAAAATTTCAACGTTATTTATGACACGACAATTTGACATTTCGATACAGATGTTAGTAACGATCATGCAAGTTGCCACACATGATTTGCTTTCGCCGGCCACATGAAATGACGTGGCGTGCCGGATTTGGCCCCCGGGCCTTGAGTTTGACACCTGTGATCTACAGTGTAGTAAAAATGCACAGATGTTTGTCTTATGTTTGTCTTCCTTGGGTTTCGTTAGCACTGTAGCAGCGAGGGGCCAGAAGGTCCATCTGGATTCTTGGAGCGGTTATGTTTTGAAATGAAAAAGGGTTACAAGGAGACCATGCTTCAGTTGCTGCTGTCACCTATTCACATCTTCATCAGTGACAACTACCAGGTAAGAAATCATCCATCCATCCACCCATACTTGGACCTCCAATGAAACTTGTCTATTTTATAGTGCTGATTACAGACAGCTGTGATACGTTTCTGATTCAAAATGTGTTTTAAGTCCAAATTTGCACCAAGCAATTTTACATAATACTGTTTGGAACACCAGTGTCAACAGTTGTGCTACCCCCAAAGGAAATGTAAGAAGTAAAATACAGGAGTATCCCATAAAGAAGTGAATTGCTGACACTTGAACTTTTTTATTCCCCAAGACGTATCAATATGTCCAGAAAAGCCACTACGACTGCCTATCCTTGACATATTTATACGTCATTTCCTTGTTTTTTTTTGGGGTTTTTTTTTTGCGTCATACAGTGCAGAAAGGTCTGACGCTGCCTCTGATTGAGGATCTTGTGTATGCGTTTAATAGAGAAATAGCAACCATATCTGACACTACGCCTTTTAATTCAGTGCGTCATATAGTCGTGAAAATACGGTATTCACCAAACTACCAAATGAAAGAATGGGCTCCTTTCAGCAGGAATAAAAAAGTTTGATTGTGCCATTTTTCATTCTTTTACACTCAGCGGTACAAAAAAGTTAGGCTGCACAAAATGTAGCCGTGTAGCCCAGTGGGCTCACAAACTCCCCTGATATCATTTCTAAAATGAGACATATATGTAAGTGGTGGTTGTGCAAAAAGTAAATTTGTTTCCAAGTTTGAAATTTACAGTGGAGCTACATCAGATGCTCCCCGCCCATCCTCGTTGAAAAAATGTAATTGACAATTCTACTTGTCAGCGGCAGTGAATGAGTTAACCTTCCACTTCTGAAAACTACTCTTTTTTTTTTTTTTTTTTTTTTTTCCTTCCTTGCATTACAGCGTCCCTCGGTGGATGGGGTGTTGAGGGATGGCCACCTAAGCCTTTCGGGCCTGCAGATGAGGGCACATGCCATGTTCTCTGCGCAGGGGCTGCCACTAGGAAGTGACACCCTTGAATACGCCTGGCTCATCGATATGCAGGCAGGAGCTCTGACTGGGAGGGTGACTGTTCCACAGGTGTGTATGTGTTCTTAGCTTGACATCAAATGGGAATATTGTAAATGCAGGGTTGTAGTTTCAGAATCATAACTGTCACCATCGTAAAACCTTTGTCAACCAGACAGATAATGTTATGAAAAACAAAGTCATGAATTCTCACTCAAATGTAATGTTGAGTGTGTTAGCAAAGTAAAATGAAGATGCAAAACACATCTAGTGTTAATCCTTTGTTGCTGACTGAAATTAGGATGACTTGAAGGTTTTTTCCTGTTTTTATTGGTAACCAAAAATTGCAACAGACACACGATCACACAGTGGAACACACAACCTCGGTCTATTGACGTGAACTGTCTCATCCACATGGACAAAATTGTGGGCACCTCTCTGTTCATGAAAGAAAACGCACAGTGGTCACAGATATAAGTTGAATCCGACTGAAGTCGAAGATGAAATGAACATGTCATGAAAAGTATGTAAAGAAAATCAGACATAGCTTTTCATTCCTGGTTCAACAGAATTATTTTAGAAAACAAACTAATGAATTAAGCCTCGATAAAATTTACAGTACCCTTCACATTTTGTTGCACAACCTGTTCAGGCAATCACTGCAATCAAACGATTTATTTCACTTTCAAGTCTTAATGAACAAAGTGTTTCTGTTTTCTCTGGGCTGAAGGGTGCTTTCTCCAGATTCCATGTTTTAGCTCCTCCCAAAGATGTTCAGGAGGGTTTAGATCAGGACTAATAGTTCAATGTTTAACTTTTAACCATTCTTGGAAGTTTTTAGCTGTGTTTGGGTCTTTATCCGGATGCAAGAAACATGACCTGAAACTGAGACCAAGCAGCACATTTCTCTCCAGAATTGAAACTTTGACAGGCATGAGTGTGGCTCACTGTGCCAGATTTCACATAACAGACCCAGAACATAACAGAGCTTCAGCAATGTTTCACAGTAGGGACAGTGTTCTTTTCTTGGTATGTTTCAATTTTACACCTGTGAACATGCAGCTGATGTGCCTTGCCTAAAAGTTCCAGTTGTCTGGTGTGTCTAGTCTGGTCTGTCCATACGATGTTATTCCGGAAGCTTTATGACTTGTCAATAGGCAGTTTGGAAAATTCCACTCTCATTTTTTTATTATTTAATGTCTTTGTAATAGTCCACTTTGGCTCAAACATCGACTGATGGTGCGAGCTAAAACCGACGTAGACCTTGGAGGTCATCTTTGACTTTGGAATTCACTTGCAATTTGTTTGGTGGTTGTTGTAGGCTCTTTACTTTCCATTCGTATCACCTGTCTCTTCAATTTGTGATCAATTTTCCGCCTCTATCCACATCCAGGGAGGTTGGCTATAGTCCTGTGAATCTTAAATTTTCATAATGGTATGTGCAACTGTAGTCACAGGAATGTCAAGCTGCCTGGAACTGGTCTTATGGACTTTATCGCTAATATTCTTAAGTACAATTTTCTTTCTCATCTAATGAAACAAGTCTCACCTTCGCTCCCTCAAGCCCATGTTTAGTGTGTGGTACACTCCATGTCACTGAACCGCTTAATGACTACTTGTCACCCTTTTGGGGACACACCTTGGTTGAACACCTCCCTGTGGTCAAATTATTAACCAATTATCAATCCATTCTTGTCGTAATGTGATTTTTGTCCAGGCATGAGTTGATGATGATGATGTTGTTTTTGTTGTTTTTTTTTTTTTTTTTTTTAATAATTCTGCTGAACCACAATTTAAAAGCAATGTCTTATGTTCATGGGTTAATTTTCATATTATTTTCATTGTTACTTTGTTCAGACTCAAGTTATTTCTGTGACCACTGAGGGTTTCATAAACTGTGCGGGAGACAATTTTATCCATGTGTGTATGATGACAATTCCAACTCTTAAAAAACAAAAAAAACAAATTCCCCCCCCCCCCCCCCAAAAAAAAATTTTTGTTCTTGCAGTTAATACTTTATGTAATTTGACAATTTTTTTTAGGTGGCCAGTATGACAGAATGGGGGGAGTATTTTGTTTTCCATGTGATGTCCCGCGAGTTCCAGCTTGAACAACCAAAGCCCTCTGTCATCTGCCAGCATGGCGTTGACCGTCGCATCTGCGATGCTAAGGTACTTTGCTTGACACATTTAGGGACTGTTTACAGTGATTTTTCTTTTCCCCAATCCTTTTATTTATATATATATATATATATATATATATATATATATATATACATACACACACACACACAGGTATATATATATTGAAGCCAACGGCAAGCCACTTACCCAAGTGTCCATGAAATGTGGCATATACCAAGGTGATGCACTCTCCCCACTGCTGTTCTGCATAGGACTGAACCCCCTAAGTCAAGTAATCGCCAAGACTGGCTATGGATACCGCCTCAGAAATGGAGCTACGATCAGTCACCTCCTCTACATGGATGACATGTATGCTAAGAGCGAAAGGGACATAGACTCCCTGATCCACACAACCAGGATCTACAGCAGTGACATCGGGTTGTCATTCGGGCTCGAGAAATGTAGTCGGATGGTGACTAAGAGAGGCAAGGTAGTCCACACTGAAGGGGTCTCACTCCCTGAAGGAACAGTAGTAGACACCGAGGACAGCTACAAGTACCTCGGTATACCAGAAGCTAATGGCAACCTCGAACTGGCAACAAGGAAAGCGGCTACGGCCAAATAACTCCAGCGGGTGAGGCAAGTCCTCAGAAGCCAGCTCAATGGCAAGAATAAGACCCGGGCAATACACAGCTATGCCCTGCCAGTGATCAGATACCCTGCAGTAATAATAAGGTGGCCAAAGGAAGAGATTCAGACCAC
>NW_017805864.1:156110-160912 GCF_001891065.2 Hippocampus comes
TTAAAAAAAAAAAAAAAAAAAATATATATATATATATATATATATATATATATGCTCAAAATTGTTGTATTGAATTCATTGCAAGAAACGTGTTCAGGTAATTAACACATCACACAGGCCACAGCACAACATTTAACACAGCTAGATTGCACCCCCATGTCACTCCCTGTGCTCAGACCTTGCGCGCCTTTTCCAAGCAGCAGTGGAGCAGAAGTAAGTGTACCAAACTTGAGCCCATCATAGACCAAATGTACTGGACTTGTAAATGTCAGCTGGTCTGAAGCACGCCATAGATTACCTCGTGTGTGTGTTCACCCTTCAAAGTCAGCATGCCTTTGCTACTACCACTGTAAACCATCAAATATGCAGGGATGAGATTTTTCCACTTTTTGGCGGAATTCCGTTTTTTTTTCCAGTCAAAATGGACCTTTTTTATATTGTTCCAAATCCGTTGAGAAAATTTTAGGGGGGGGGGGGTCTGGTGTTATTTCTGGGCTGCCGGACTTACTTGTCTTCGGCAGACTCGGGACTCGTAATGTTTACAACTAAAGTTTGCAAGCATCCATTTTGAATACCGTTTTTTTTCACGCAAAGCGTTAGTTTGTCGTTACTTCGAATATGGGCTAAAACCAATGTCTTACTTGTTGTGATTGGTCGCTATATCGGCAAATGCAAAATCACAACCAATCCTTGTTCGCCTTCCTAAACGCCCTTTTCCGCGAATTCTGAATGGTTTTGCATGAGGGATGTAGTGTATTGAAATTATTCGTGTATGTAGTTTGTATTAAACAAATGCCGAATGTTATTGAGACTCGTGACGAAGCCAACATGCGTCGGATAGGTGCGGATCTGAAAAAAAGTTTTGATGGGACTGGTTGGATAGAAAGCTGACGGTGTCCCCAGTCGGAACCAGTAAAGAGGAACCATTGTCTGTGCTTGTGTCGGATTTCGTGAATAAGCTCGATGTCGCTGGTAAAGCTCTGTGTACAGAGTGTGACGATGTCATTCTATACGGAAAATGCATTCATTACCCATATATAGTAAACAGTGTGGGACTTCACTATCACTGTATGAGGTAAGAATCAACAGCTTTTTATCACATTTACACAACATTTTATGAATACAAGTAATGAACAAATCTTAAATATGGCAGGGAATGTGTTTCCTTTTTTAGTTGTGATTTTGAGCAGCAATTTTGAAGTTACATGTTGGTGCTCACCAGGAATGCATAAGCAAAATTGCACAAAGGCCTATGCCAAATTTTCACTTGAAAGAAGAGTGAACAATCTTGGGATGTTTTTTCTGTGAAAGTTTCAAGTAGTGTGTACATTGAATACACTTCATCTTACCATGTTTAGTATAAAGTGCCAATTTTGTAAGCAAAGAGGGAATGGTATTTCAACAAAAATTATAAAATTTTGTTCATAAAATTAATGGTTTTAAGGCTTTAAAATCTCTTAAACCCCATTAGCTTCCAGGGGCTTTGCCCCCTGGGCCCCCATCCGGGCTTGCGGCCCCCAGACCTCCAGCTGATTTTCAGATTTTTTCATCACTAGCCACTCTCATCCCTGAATATGTTGTGTTTTAGTTAACCTGCATGCCGGGTCACTGTCGAACATCAGAGGAGCTGAAGTACACCATGACGAGACTGGCCATGGATGGATTGGACCTTTTCATTGTTGAACATGGCTGTGCTGCTAATATCAAAGTATTTAACCCCCTCACTTATTATTCTATTAAATTTGAATTATCCCACAAAGCTCTCCACTATGGAAGAACAACAACTGGTGTTTTAGTATCTTTTGACTGTATCTGTCAGTGTAACACATACTACTTCTTTCCAGACGGGTATTTTACGTGTGGCCAACTGCAACCTGCATAACCAGGCAGTGGGTGAGGGGATCAGTGCTGTGGTGCAGGACCTAAACATCCAGCAGTACATAGAGCAACAGCAGCACAGTGACATGAGCAGGCTGCTGCCGGCCGGGCAGGGGCAAGTCTCAGGTCAGCCACCGAGTCTCTGCCAGCCAGCAGTGATGCGACGCTCTGTCTGGCTGGAGGCGGGTTCTATCAACCTGAACCTCATTACGGCAGACATTGCCCTGGCCGCTGACCACTCAGCCAAATGTGAAGTGCAGAGGCAATTTCTAGAACTACATGACACGCAGACCAAAAGGTACATAAACACAATCTCTCATTTGCTTTTGCCTGCCAAGTGCAGCCTTTCAACCTTGCAGTATTGCTTTTGTTACTTTATAGTGACCTGTTTCCCTCATCTTTCTTTCAAGACTCTGGTTCCTGTGGCCTGAAGAGGCTGGCATTCGAAACAAGCGCAGCCGTAATCGCTGTGGCTGCCTTGGAGGCTGCAGGTTCTTTGGAGGAACGAACATGGGCTTGGACTTCTTCAAACTGGAAGAGATGACACCGTCCTCCTCATCCGCATTCTCTTCTTCTAGCACTGAATCTGATATGTGTTATGGTCAGTCTTTGCTTCAACCTGGAGAGTGGATTATGACCAAGGAAACACCCAAAGTGGATGGTAAGAACTGATTCAATGAAATGTCATATGTCAAGGAATAGAATAAATTGAGACCTAGGACAGCACATTGACCAAGTCAGCAAGCAGGGAGATAAGGAAAGCGGAGCAGGAGCAGAGCAAAAAGCATCCACCTTCGTCAAGAGTCAAGCAGGTCCTACAACTTGACCTGTTTAGATGCTTTTAATTAAAATAGTTTTGATTTCATAGAGTATGACCTACTAATGCCACAAATTCAATAAATGACTTTTTCAGTTCTTTTCAACTTATAAAATGTCTCCAAACTTTGTTCTGCGTAAGAATGTGGAGCAGTGCATTTATTGTTTTTCTTTGGGGGGGAAAAGTACTGTTGTCATTGGGAGGTTTGTTCAGAAACATTTGAATTATAACCCTGACGATTGATGACTTGTAAATTATACTGAGCGCCAATTCCATTCACTAGTTTATGTACTTTGTATCTAATCAATGTTGTTGTTTTTTTTGTTTTTTTTTTCAGGAAGGCCTGTTGGACTGAAAACAGATACGCACTCTCCCTGCCTGCCTCCCGAGGTGCCTGAGAGGCGAGGTCAGCAGCACCTTAGTCTTCAGGTACCCCAACGCTCTCAGAGCTCTGCCTCCTCCTCTGAGGAGAATAGTTCCTCCAGTGCGGCTTTGCCCCTGCTGGCTGGAGAAAGGGACACTCCCTCGCCAAGCGTCGAACAACGCATGTTCCCTGTGAATGGCAAAAGTTCTGTTGAGTGAGTAACATTGAGAATGCTGCCGTGGATTTCCACTTTTACATAATTTATTTTTGTTTTTTTCTTTCTTTACTTGTGCCACTCCTGTCTATGGCTTTGACAGCACTTTCCGGGATATTCCAGAGGGCTCGCCCCTTTCACCCAACAACTCCCAGGAACGCACTTCCGTGCGTTCACCCCTGTGCTCTCCCCTCAAGCGCCAATCCTCAGTGCACTCTAGTCGATTAGGCAGCACCAAGAGCCTGTCAGCTGCTGTTTTCAATGACAGGCCTCCCCCAGTGCTGTCTGGAGGTGTTCAGTTCAGTGGTGATGTTTCCCGAAGTGACGAGAACGTCCTAGATTCACCACGTCAGCGTCGAAGCTATGGCTCTTTCCCCTTCACACCCTCAGCAGATTCCAACACCTTCCATCAGTACCGATCCGCCGACTCAAGCATGTCGGTGGCTGACAGCGAAGCCTACTTCTCTGCCGCTGAAGACTTTGAGCCGATTAGCAGTGCAGATGAGGGTCCAGGAACATATCCGGGACGGAAAAAGAGGAGAAGGCAACAGATGCAGCAACCGCCCCAACCGCCTTATTACATGGAGAACTACAGGTCAGTTCGATTCTGTAATTAAAAGCAATGTCATCCATCTATTTGTGTACCTTGGTTTCAGTGTTGCTTTTCAGGAGGCTGAGACAAATATGACATTAGAACAGGGAAAGACTTCAAATAATGTTAAATATCGAATCGGGGTGTCGCTTGTGACTAAGCTGCGTATTATAACATGAAAAAGATCAATTTAATGTCTCGAAATGTCCTCTGATGTTTAAGGAAACTATTCAGTAATACATTTTTTAAAAAATTATACATAGTACCGAATACCTTTCAAACTTAGTATTAATTTTGATGAAATATTTTTCACCTTGTTTAGCCGGAGCTCCATCTACCACAGTGTTGAAGGTCCTCTCACTTACGTCCTCAACGGGGAGCTGATCACTGAGCCTCGTCCTCTGCCTCTACCACCAATGCTGCCCCCATTGCCTTCCCAGCCTCTGCCAAGCCACATATCTCAGGCCTCCTTTGTATCTGCTCTCGCCATGGAGGAAGAAAGCTCAGTGGAGGCCGAAAAGATGTCAGAGCCTGGCCCAGTAACGAGACAGCCCCACGTGATGGCGTGCTACCAGAACTACCTAGCGCACTATCAGGTGTTATATTAATCATGTATAATTGTCATGCCTACCTCAAAATACTGATTTACACTGCTCATTCAGATTCCGATTTAGACCAGCGGTCCCCAACCCCCAGGCCGCGGACCGGTACTGGTCTGTGGGTCATTGGGTCCCGGGCCGCACAGATAAAATAAGGAACTTAAGCTACTTCCGTATTATTTAGGAATCTGAAAGATGTTTTATTTTGAAAAAATACCGGATTCTCTGTTACATCCGTCTACAGTATGCCACTCTTGACACAGGTCAAGGCGCGCTTCTCGGTCACGTGATAGGTTACCGCTAAATTGAAACCTAGGACCTAGCAAAATGAGTAAAAA
>NW_017805864.1:162051-168256 GCF_001891065.2 Hippocampus comes
GTCCTCAATCCCCGGGCTGCGGACCGGTACCGGTCAGTGGATCATTTGGTACCGGGCGCAATGAAAGCAAAAAAAAAAACTTACATTACTTCCATTTTATTTATTTAGGAATCTGAAAGATGTTTTATTTTGAAAAAATACCGGATTCTCTGTTACATCCGTCTACAGTATGCCACTCTTGACACAGGTCAAGGCGCGCTTCTCGGTCACGTGATAGGTTACCGCTAAATTGAAACCTAGGACCTAGCAAAATGAGTAAAAAAAAAAAAAACAAAAACAAAAAGTTCTGGTGAAGGGTACAGGAGACAGAAGAGAAGCCTAAGCCTTACAAGAAAAAGAAGGCTACATTTAATTGACAGTATCAGGAGTCCTACTTAAAATACGGATTTATCTCAATGGGAGATTCCCATACCCCTCTGCATAATATGTGGCGATGGTGAGTCATATTTTTCATGCACTTTGTATTTGCGCTGCATCTTCTTTTGAAGGCACATTTAAACATTACCATAGCGACTAGAGAGTGTTGCGGTCAGATAGGACATTCCTCATCTCATGATTCGTGTTTATTATTTTACGAAAATACCACAGTTTTCATGCAGGTCAAATCACATTATTTTGTTGTATTTATCCGTCACACTTTAAAGGCCGGTTCAGTTCACAATTGTGAACTGATCTCACAAAGACCATTTTGGCTCAAATCCAGATCGTCTCACCTGCTAGTAGCCAACGACAATGCCGTCGTCGATCGCTACTATTGTCATGGCAAACCAGCAAAAGTAATCCTCAATCGTATATTTTTTTTCATCGCTGCGTACGGTCGGATTGATAAAGCATGATGTGCACATGCACGGTAAGCCTTTGTACGGGTTTTTGTTGCTTTGTAAGGGGAATCGTAATCATTTATAAGGGCAGCTATTTGCCGAGGTTGACAGGTATGATTGATTGTCTGACATTAAACCGGTCCGCGGGGCAAAAAAGGTTGGGGACCGCTGATTTAGACAACTTTATTATAGCTGATTTATTTGAACCAATTCTAACCTCATTTCTTTACACTGCTTATTTTGTCTTGTATTATAGGTGTCCAATTGGTCCGTCAAGCAGCCCACCAATAAGAGGACCTCCAAGTCTTCTCTACACCGTCCCTTAGATCTGGACACGCCTACAAGTGAAGAAAGCTCAGCCTCCTTTGACCAGCTCTCTGTTCCAAGTTTTAAGGTTTTTGTATATTATCTTATCAGGATAGTCAGCACATTCAATTAATTATAATTAAAATGTACATCTGCAACCACTATAGACCAGTATGTTAATACTGACACAACTGTTTCAGGTGATAAAACAGGGCCTCTCAGCCAGTTCTCTGTTGGATAGAGGCCTTCAGCTGATGGGAGATAACAACAGGTATTTAAGGCACAATTTTTTTTTTTTTTTTAAATAATCTGCACAGAGCTGCCAAATGTTGTGAATCGGGAAATCTCTGAGCACTAACTTGTACCACTCATAACACTGATTGTTAATGGATATTTTTTATAATCCAGCAACCGAAATTAATGATGCCCCGGGGCCTGTACGGTGCTGTGTCGGGCCAATAAGATGCTTCAGATACTGACGAGTACTACTATTTCTTGTCTTTTCCGCTTGTCCCATGAAGGGTCACCACAGTTTATTATCCTTTTCCATCAAAGTCAATCTTTAGCATCCTCCTTTCTTACACCGGCAGCCCGCATGTCAGCTGTCCTCACTACATCCATCAATCTTCCCTCTGATCTCTCTTCTGGAATGTCCAAACCATCCAAGTCGGCTCTCTCTAACTTTTTCTTCAAAACATCAAACCATAGCTATCCCTCTGATGAGCTAATTTCTTTTTTCTAAGTCACAGATTTGCAATTATATCAAGACCCTTCCCAAGAACCAAAATCAACAGAAAAAAACGTGTAATACCAATGCTGACAATACGTTAAAAACATTCAAGAAATAAAAGAGTAGTGTGAACTAACAGTGTTACTTGACCAAAACATAAATAAATCACCCCCAAAAAATTTTATGGAAAAAGTTAAAAAAAAACAAAACAAAAAACTCATAGTTATTGAAATTATTAAATAAAAACAGCCTCGGTGGACCACTCAAGACAGGAGACATCGCATCAGCAATGCGACCAATTAAAAATGTACCTCCTGAACATACAGCAAAACTCGAATCTATTCATGAAGGCTCAAAAGATGGTTATGGGTCACAGGAGAAAGACCACTCATCCTTTTAAGATTGAAATGTTTGCAGAACTCTATCCATATTATCATGAAATGTGAAACAACAGGATTAGACAGAAATTGCTGTTGGTACAAAGCGACAGTTGAGCGGTCACAAAAGAAATTGGTGATATTGGAGAATGTGAAAAGAGTTCCATTGTTGCCCAGACGGGCCCATCTTTATCGGAAAACAGTGTCACACAGTACGCCAATTTGTTCAACTCTCGGTGTGACTGAATGCACAAAGACCTGTTCTGTCATCAAGTCGATTTAATTAATGAACTCTAACAACATAGACACATAGTCCAAACCAAAACAAAAATCTATTCGGGGGGAAAAAGAAAAGCTCTTGGTACCCTTTCCAACAGGCCATCAGATAATCTCACCATCAAACAGGAACACTTGTTCCTTAGCCCCACGAGGGCTGAGCATGAAAACACTTCTGTTGAAAAGTAATTACAGACGCTCCCCGACTTACGAACATCCGAGTTGCGAACAACGGTACATATGAACATTTTTACGGGTATGTCGAAAAAGAAAAGAAAAAGTTAGATTTTGTATTGCGCACCTTTTTCCGAGTACAGTACAGGTGTAGTGCTTCTTTCCGCCGCTAATACCGACGTGAGGCGCTGTGAGAGCTCGCCCAGCATCCACCCCGAATCCGGCTTTCTCTGCCCAGTTGTTAAATATCTCGTGCATCCATTATTCAATATGGTTGGTGAAAAGCGAAAGGCTTCTAGTGAGAGTGGAAGTGTAAAGAAGAGGCAAGCCATTTCATTTCAAATGAAAGTGGCAATAATAAAGAAGCTTGATGCGGGTGAGAAAATGGTGAGTGAGCGTTGCACGTGCATACAACATGAATCGTTCGACCATCGGTACCATTTATAAACAGAAAGATCGCATAATGGAACACGTGAAAGGTGCAGTGCCGATGCAATCGACGATCATTAGCAGGTAAACATACTTATATAAGCCTTAAACATACATTCCATACAAAATATAGCACTGAAGCAACTTACGAACGAATTCACCTTACGAACGATCGTTCGGAACGTATCTCATTCGTAAGCTGGGGAGCGTCTGTATTCTCAAAATTAAAATTTCCAAAGAAGTTGAGACATAACATGGCTTCTCTGTCTATCTTCGTCATCCTTTTGTGAGAATCATAGTTTTCAGAAGTATTTTACTCGCCGCCATGGATATGAGGATTACTCCACAGTTTATTTATCCGCACTATTAGCCAGCCGAAGCTTGTTGCTCGCAAGTGCAGCCAAAGTGGCGTCACACTTATCTTGACCACCAACAAACCTTTGTGCGACTGTCCCTGGCGGTTTTGATGAGGCAAAAAAACCTGCAAATTTTGCCTCACAAACTGCGATGCGAAATCGCGTTTTTCTAGCTTTGTCTGTTTGTCCTTATCTATGTTGATTCAGGCTGCAACTGTGTCTACCATTACATTGTTGATACAATAAATCCGTAATCATCAAGCCACAATTTCATTCATTACAGTTTAGAGCAGTGGTTCTTAACTTTGTTAGAGGTACCGAAACCCAACCAGTTCATATGCACGTTGACCGAACCCTTCATTAGTGAAAAACAAAAATAGGACTTTTTACCAATTCAAGACATTAAAAAAAACACATTTATTAAAAACAAAAAAGTAAATAAAATTGCATGGCATAAGTATAGTTTTTTTTTTTTTTATTGTATGATGTACTATTGCAACAGTCACATGGTGATTACTGATGACTGAGCGAGCCAAATTTCCCGCTGTGCTGATTGGACAAGCAATGTAATGTGATCATCTGCAGCCAGCGATGGCCAAGCGGGCATGTCATAACTAACTGACATGTTGAGTCGGGTATGTTAGCCTCCATGGCAGAGGCTCCGGCGAACCCCTAAGACAGATTCACCGAACCCCGGGGGTTCGATTGAACCCAGGTTAAGAACCACTGGTTTAGAGTAATGATTATGTTGTGCAATTGAACAGGATGCAGAATTCCTGATATCCTATGACTTAATATGCTGTAACTGTTCCGCTGTAATGTTTTTGTGAATTTTTTTTAAAAATGCAGAGATTTAGATAAATTGTTCGGGAAGTGAATTTCTATATGCTGGCAGCTCTGTTCTGCAACCGTGTGTCTGTGTCTCCAGCAACAGCGAGAGCATTTTTAGTCAAATATCTTGATTGTTCTCCAGTACGCCGTATACTCCCCTGGATAAGAGAGCTATGGAGAATACTGATGAGGACACGACGACGGACGACTGGTCTCTGGAGCAGCCTTTAGCTCAAACCAGGACCACAGCCATAGTGGAGGTGAAGGGGGCCGTCAATGTGGTGCTTACACCCCTCGTGGCTGAATGCTTAGACAGGTAGGAAACTGTCATTTGTCCTGTTGTTAAATTTTTTTTAAATGAAGACGTCACCAGTCAGCAGCAAGACATCTCTGGACACCATTGTGAATATTTTATTGCTCATTAGGTGTGAAAACTACAATCATGTTTATTGATGTAAGATATCTTGCCTCAGGCTGAAGTGTTGCCCCTATCTCTCCTGACAGTGTGTTTCAACTTGGATTTAAGTTTCGCAGCAGTTATGACTTTGCAAGACTGCTTTACCAGTATTGCTGGTGCCAGTATTATCATTCTATTGTTGTGAAAGGAAATGCTTTGAAATATCTGGCCATGTTACAGCCCATGTTTGCATTTTATTGGTTTCAGGTATATCGAGTCTATGGTCCACTTTGCCAGTATTCGTCATCCTGCAGCCATTCTAGATGACCTGCATGGGAAAGTTCTCAATGAGGCTTACCAGATCAGCAAATCTACAGTTACTGAATCTGTAAGTAAAACAAGAGTACAAAGGGGAAATCACAATGGTTCGAATGACTCTTTTTTTAAATATGGCTTCTTCATCCGCTAAGTTTTAAAAATGAGGGTAGTTTTCTGTCCTTTGGCTGCAGTCTCATTGTTGTGAATCTGGATCTACGCAGAGCCAAGCATTCAAACAGGAACACAAGCTTTCCAAGAATGAGGGCACGACCCACGGCTCCCTCAATATCTCTCATGGACAGACGGACCTGTCTGTCAAACCAGATAATGTGAAAATCAAGGGCCTCCAAGCTAATGTCTCCATCCCGAAGGTAAACGTCAGGCCACACAATTATGAGAGGTTCAGTGTTTTGGAAAATATCTGATAAACAGCTAACGCCGTCATCAGCATAGTAAATATATTTTACATTAAAATTAGCAAAGTTCTTTCTTGTTGCGCAGTACTACAAGAGAGAAAGTTTGGTGGTCATCGTATGAATACCAAACTATATATTTGAAATCGCCCCACCTACCTCCCCCAAGCATTAAGCGCTCCTCAAAAAAATAAGCAACTTTGCTACTTTCATACCGAGATATTCCGTTGAAACTGTATTCTGAAAGTAAAAACTAACTTGGAATGGTAAACAGTGGCTGTCATTTACACCAGGGGTCCCCAACCTTTTTTGGCCCACGGACCGGTTTAACGTCAGACAATATTTTCAGGAACTGGCCTTCAAGGTGTGGTGGATAAATCAGAGATGAAAGTCCTCCGGATTTTCCCGGAATTACGGGTTTTTCAAATTTTTATGAAAATTTCTCCGGAGAATTGAGGAAAATTTGCATAAAATTAATCCGGATATTAGTTGACAACATTGAACGAAGACGCGTTTGAGTTCGTTGTATTGCTTTCACGAGCCTAGCCATATTGAGGCACTAACACTAGTAACAGTAAAGACATTTTTGTTTGTGTAATAACGACAGAAGACATGATGGCGCTTGACTAATGGTTTAGTAGAACGAATGGCAACTCGCAACAACAGTAGCAAGCGTCATTTTGCCTCTTGGGTTATACCATCTCAACTAGAACGTGGGGGATAGTCCCCAAACAATTTTCGTCTCTTTATAAACACACCCGCTAAACCCCAGTGGAA
>NW_017805864.1:168704-186489 GCF_001891065.2 Hippocampus comes
TTTATTTTTCTGGAATTTTCAGAAAAGTCCACTTTCATCTCTGATAAATACAACAAAATAATATTTTATGACCTGCATGAAAACTGTGGTATTTTTGTAACATAATGCTAAACACGAATCATGACACGGGGAACGTCTTTTCTGAACGCAACGCTCTCTGGTCGCGATGGTAACATTTAAACGTACCTTCAATAGAAGATGCACCACAAATGTAAAAGTGCATGAAAAATACTACTTATCGCCGCATATTATGCAGAGTGGGCTTGGTGCGTGGGAATCTCCCGTTGAGTTAAATCTGTATTTTAAGTAGGACTCCCGATACTGACTAGTAAATGTAGCCTTCTTTTTATTGAAAGGCTTAGGTTTCTCTTCCGTCTCTTGGCTGGGCCTTTTCCCCTTCCCAAAAACATTAGTTTTTTACTCATTTTGCTACCTCCTGGGTTTCATTTTAGCGGTAACCTATCGCGTGACCGAGAAGCGCGCCTTGACCTGCATCAAGAGTGACATACGGTAGACGGATGTAGCAGAGAATCTGGTAATTTTTCAAAATAAAACATCTTTCAAATTCCTAAATAAATAAAACGGAAGTAATGTAAGTTCTTTATTCTTTCTGTGTGGCCCGGGGGTTGGGCACCACTGATTTACACAGCGTTAATTATGAGGCACGGTAGACACCAACAAATAATCAGCATTGGCTTCACAAAATACATAGTGCCTGGAGCTGAATTTTGCGTCATTCAAATTCTGTCCACTCACACGCAAGTGGCCACCAAATAAATAGTGTGTGCAACGAGCGTGAAGTAATTCATCAATTTGATTTCATGTTTGTTACCAATAAAAATTAACCCACACTGTAAATAAATAAATAAACATTTTAAAATGTTAACATCATATTTTCCAGCAAACCCATTGAACTTCATAAGTCGTTCTAGTGGAAGTACACAGTAAATTTCAGTAGTAGGCTGTGAGTGCCACCTTGTGAAAACACGCGGTAATGACCATCACTATTATTTTTTTTTTCTGGATAAATATCATATGGTCAGCGTGGGAATCCATTAAACTGTATTGTGTTGCATTGACATTCTGCTGTCATTGGTAACAACTGATGGCTATTTTTCACCGCTCAAAATACATTCATATGCAAACAACAACACAAATCTCAGTCAAGTTTATTTTACCTCTGCCGTATGTGTGCAATATTGTAAGTAAATGATGGTGATTGATTTCAAAGTGAAGAAAATACAGTGATCCCTCGCTATATCGCGCTTCATTTATTGTGGCTCCAGTACATCGCTTTTTTTTTTCAAAGTACTGTATTCAGAAAAAAATGCCGAATGACCAGAGGTTTTGAACATGCCTGTACGCGTGATTGGTTTCTGGCGCGACGTTGACCAATGACAGCACGAGTGGATTTATCACTTGTGTCTCGTCTCACTGTTGACTCTCTGATCGTTGCATCTTGTCACACTGTTAACTCTCGTTCGTCTGCCTCTGTCTGTGTCATACTTTCTTCTATTGTGTTTGCTACATGAGCGGCGGGGAGGGAGGGGGGGGGAGAGAGAGAGAGAGAGAGAGAGAGAGAGAGATGCGTGTGTGTCCATGTGTTTTTATTGGATAGTAAAATTAAAATACTCTAAGCTTTTATTGTTTGTCAAGCAAGAACATGTACACGATCACGTTTGTTGTATTATATTAACATCTGTTGTGTTATTATTCTTAATTTTTTCCGTTTAGGTGAACCTTTGTCTCCTTCAGGCTTCTGTAGAGGAGGGTTTTCCATCCTGCTCCAGTAAGTGTGTCACCCATGTGTCTCTTGTGGCGCTGTGCTTTGACAGGATTGCCACCCAGTTCAGGATGAATAGGTGAGGCCTTGACTATTCAGCGTTTGTGGGCGTGTGTGCCTGTTTCTTGTGTCGCTCGGTGTCTTCCATGTCTGTGTGTGTCCTTACCCCACCCTCTTCTGGGGACTAAAGATTCAGGTCAATAACAGATTGTCATCATACTTTGTACAAATGATTTTCGGCGAAATACTTTGATGGGTAAGGTTAAAATTCACTGATTATGCAACGCTTGATGGTGATAGGATTTTGAAATCTCAAACTGATACAGTTAAAATATGACATGAATCAAAATAAGAAAAAAGAAGTTATATATATTTTCTCAGTTACAAAAGTAAAAATGTCTCTCAATATGAGGCAGTACACTTCACTACACTACACAGTACCACTACCACACTCATTCAAAACACAAATAACTGTTAACTTAATACCTTTCTGTTATCTGAACTTGATTGGCTTTGTAAAGACAGGAAGACATTTTTTTCCCACCAGGGGAATTGTTGAAGAAACCCCCAACACCACAGAACATGGGCGACCCTCTGTTATGTTGGAGAAGTATGCCTCTGCCACTAAGATGCAGCCTCAGTCATCTGGCTCATTACGCTCTAACGCTGGCATTGAGAAAGGCAAAGAAATAGCCGCAAGGCTCAACATCCACCGTATCCACAGTCAGCTTCGAGGCCTTGACTCCACAGGTTGGTTATTTGGTTTTAAATGTAATGAGTTCTATCATGCTTTTTTTGTGAACTGTTGTTTGCTTTTCATTTGTCTACATCCATAGATATTGGCACCTGTGCCATCACAGCCATCCCTATTGAGAAGTCCAAAGTGCTGTTTGGCCTCGAGGAAACTGAGGAATTTGCTCTAGTCGACGAGACAGACATTCATGGCAGCTCTGGTGACCTCAATCGTTCTGCCACTTCTCTTGAGAAATGGGGCTGGATCATGTTTGAATGTGGCATCGAGAACCTGACAGTCAAAGGTAAACCAAATCTTGAACCAGAACTCCCCCAAGGTTTTGTGTGTGTGTGTGTGTGTGTGTGTGTGTGTGTGTGTGTGTGTGTGTGTGTGTGTGTGTGTGTGTGTGTGTGTGTGTGTCTGTGTGCGTGCGTGCGCGCGCGTGCGTGTGTGTGCGTGAGATTACTGTTTTTTTTTTTAATTGCCTGTGTAACTGTAAGCACTGGTATATAACCCTGTAGGTGGTCGTCAATCAGGAGCCATTCTTTACAACGCATTTGGCGTGATGGGCTGCTCAGATACTGGTGGGAAAGCAGAAATCCCCAAGTCCAATGGATCGACAGGTTCTCAGACTGGGAGTGGTTACAGCACTGATGTATCTGATGACAACTTACCACGTGATACACTTAGCCCCCCCTCTGATGTCAATGGCCACTCTGACTCAGATGATCAGGTAAGTCAGCAGGATGTGAATTTGAAATTACCTTTGTAGTGTTCTCCGATGTGTCACAACATAATTGTCTCTAGAGATGAGTGATCCCTGTGATTTTTGCAGTCAAACTGCTGCTACTGCAGCTTCTGTCCATCGAGTGACATAAATATGATAGACAATTTCTTAACCTCCAACCATAACCTCCTGGCTATGAAACAACTTTGTGTACCCCCACTTGACCACCAAAGTTTATGGTGATGCGAACTTGACCAGTTTGATGCTTTTTTTTTTTTTTTTGAAGAATTTTTCACTTTTGAAGTTAAGGTCGGAATTGATGTCACAACAGTACTATACCAAGCTCGGACATGCTCTCACCAAAATAGAACAAAATTCTTGTGGTTCCTACATATCTCCAAGACACGACGAGCCTTTACATGATCAGAATTTTGAGGCTGATTGCCCATCCGCAAGTTACTTTTTCGGAAAATAAAGATAACCCATCACAGATCCAATCAGATGATAGAACGATATATTTATCCCGAATTTGGACTTGCCGTTCTCTTGCAATTCACGGCAACCACTCTTGACTTCGCTCTCAACTCGTATTCAGTTGCAATTTTGATGCAGATTGGTTTATTACAAACATCAGACATGTAGCTCCGATACATGCTACATCTGTTATTTTATAATGTGTACATTTCAACACTGCAGCCCCTCAGAGTGAAGTCTCGATCAATACCTATTTTCTATCAATCAATATCTATGCGTCGACGGCCACACGACTGGCCATGGGCTGTCACATGGCAAATAGAACGTCATTCCTGTGCAGTTACTTGAAACATTATAGCCTACTATCCATCCATGCATTTTCTGATCCGCTTTATCCTCGCAAGGGTCGTCGGGGTGTGCGGGAGCCTATCCCAGCTGTCATCAGGCAGAAGCTGGTGTACACCCTGAAGTGGTTGCCAGCCAATCGCAAGGCACACATAGACAAACAACCATATAGCCTACTATTTTCAAATATTTATTGTTATTAAATAGTTATATTAAGTTGCAAACACAACGACACATTTATATGTGCTGTAAAAAAATATTTTATATAATTTTAGGTCCTTAGGCACTGCAGTGTTTTCTTTAGGTCGTATTGAAAGTGACCCGATGTTTTTAGACACCGCGGGATCCCGTACAACCTAATACCGCCCAACCCTCGCCCTTGCAAATTTCTCCATTGTGGGACAAATAAAGGTTTTCTTATTTTTATCTTATCTTTAGTACAAAGACCTTGTAAATATCATGCACAATTCAAACCTAAAATGTGCTATGGCCTTAAAAGACTTTTGATATTTGAAAACCCTCCAATGATTCTGAAGTAAAACATTCTGCAAAGAAGAGTGGGCCAAAATAGCTCCACAACAATGTGAAAAACTAATTACCAATGGTTGGAAACACTTCATGTTAGGAATTGCAGATGAAGGTGGCCCAACCACTTCTTAAATTTCAGAGGCGATTACTTCTTCACACAATGCTTGGTAGGCCTGATATTTACACTTCTCACTTATTCACAGCATGTTTATTCAATTTTCCTCTTGCGACCGCATCCAGGGAGGTTGGCTACAGTTTTGTGAATCTTAGATTTTGTAATAATACTGTGCCATGAAAAAGTATCTGCCCCCTTCCTGATTTCTGTGTTCTTAGCATATTTATCACACACAAAGGTTTCAGTTCATCAAACCAATTTTAATGTCACATATGCAGAGACAACCCAAGGGGAAAGAAAAGAGTTTTTAAATGTCTTTAATAAGGCACAAAAAATCCAAACCTACCTGACCCGATGTGAAAATGTACTTGCCCCCGGAACCTACTACTAACCTTGGCAGCAATACTGAAATCAAGCATTTGCGAGAATTGGGGATGAGTCTTTCACATACCTGTGGAGGAATTTTGGCACACTCTTATTTGTAGAATTGCTTCAACTCCGCCATATTGGAGAGTTTTCTAGCATGAACTGCTCGTTTAAGGTCACACACCGCAGCATCTCAATCGAATTCAAATCGGACTGTGACTTGGCCACTCCAAAACCTTAATTTTTTAATTTATTTTTTATTTGTAGCCTTTCAGAGGTGGACTTGCTGGTGTGTTTCAGATCATTGTTCTGTTGCGTGAAACATGCTTGAGGTTTGGATTAATTTAACTGTATACTGATCGCCAAGCCAATGGTACTGGTCATACCCGGCCGACAGCGCTCACCAACCGCCCAACACCTGTAATTAGTCCCGACCTTTAAAGGTGAACACATTTTGCTAAGTGCAGAATGTAAGCATAATGCATCCCTTCCTATCGTTACAACATATGTCACCTTTCAGTATGTTGTAAGAGACATCTGGAACGCTAGAAAATGTAGAGAGACTGAATAAAAGATATTTTCCTCAGCTGCTCAAATGAATGCATTGTGTGTTGGATATTAATGTGTTTTAGTTGTGATACAATAACTACAGGAAAGTCATGGCGCAATGGTGAATCAGATATTTATTCATTTGTTTCTATGCCGGTCTTCAAAATATGAAGCCCGTATGTTAAAATGACTCGCTCAGTCTGTGGCACCGCTGATCTGTACAGCGGCAGGCACAACTTATTTTCCTGATCGACCTCCATACATGCTTCAAGTCAAAAAGATCCTATTCTGATTAAATTACTTTTATGGGATTCATTTTTATAAGAAACATGCTCTACTTCAAGTCCAAAGTGAAGCGTGGTAGACAGAGAAGAGTGCATGTTCTGAATAGCGATGGCACATCTGCTTTATGAGGTAATTTTTCAAATGGATTTACGAAGCGTTCACAAGTCTCAGGAAAAACCCATGCTTCATGATTGACAGCCAGCTTCAGACTTCAGAGAATCATGCCTCTTTGGTTGCTGTTAATGCAAGGTGGGTGTGTCAGAAATCTGGATTTGAGCGTGCGCGTAGGTGAAAAGTGCACAAGCCCAGGCACGTTAAAAAAAAAAAAAAGGCTTACGTTTGAACGAGGGAATATAACCCAAAGTGGATGTCTTGATGTGCTTTGCAAACAAGGCGTAGAAGTCCTATGGTGGCTGATGAGTGAGTTCCTATGGTGGGTGATGACTGAGTAAAGCAGGCATAAGAAAGAGAAATCTGTCAGTAGTTATTCTTATGACACATGCCGTTGTACAAAATTGTTGGTGGCAAATGCAGTCGAACATAGCCCCTGCTCCAAAGTAAATAATAATAATGATCTAATGTGAGGATTTATAAATCCTATACAATACATATGATAACAGAAATACGACTCATAATTTGGATGCCTAAACCTTCGAGTTAAATGTTGATTTGCTCTTCTACAGCCTTTATGCAGTGAATTGTTTGCCGGCCGATTGTGTCAAAATGCCTTTGATTTGACTCTGACATGCACACTAACTCCACCAAAATGAGTCATATGAGATTTACTTGATGATGTGCAATAACTTAATGTGCAGGATGAAGGGGTTGAGTCAGACGACCTAAAGAAAGACCTTCCGCTCATGCCTCCGCCGCCCGACTCCAGCAGCATGAAACTGACCATCCGTGAGATTTGGTTCAGTTTTGCTGCTCCCACCAATGTGCGATCGCCTTCACAGGCCATCTCTAGGTAATGATGTCACATATTCAGCGACATGCTTTCGTGCGGTTGGTGAAGTTTACTAGCATGCTAAAACACAGGTACATTTCTAGTGGGGAAGCACGTGGCACATATTTGTACACGGAGTCTGCCATTTGAAAACAGCTTGCGATCTTTATTTGTTCTGGTTTGAATCATGGCTTAAAGTAATAGTTAACCACGCCCCCAAAAATCAGGTACTGTATCAGCAAAAATGATTTGCGCATTAAGCATTTTGGACGTACACTGTTGAATGGGTTTGATTAGACACCTGTTCAGTATGAGAAAACTCATGATTACAGTTTCATCTGTTACTGCTTTGGTGCCATTCTTAATGTCTTTACTCAGTTTGAACGTGCATAATAAAGAAAGATGTAACAAGATGGCACAGTCTGGGACAGAATTTGATTTTAAACCACGATGACAGAAAACTCGAACATGTACTTTTGTGCAGTCAAGAATACTGATGAGCAAATGTGGAATTCACCCCTGGTCAGACTTTTTGTTTTTTTTCCAATAAACTTTTCAAAGGTATCATGCCTTCTGAATTGTCATCACATGAATTTGCCAAATGTTACGTGCCAAATTAAACCAAAACAAATTATTCTCATCTTTCATTTTTCTAGGCAGTTAAATCTGCTCAGCACTGCCACTCCAGCCATCGGAGCCTGGCTAGTGCCCATCGACCAGCTCAAATCTTCTCTTCGCAAACTGGACATGGAGGGCACGCTTCGCGTTTGTGCCGTCATGGGCTGCATTATGACAGAGGCTCTGGAGGTCAGTAGTTCAATCATTGGCTCAAAGCCAATAAGTTTGCAGCCATTTCGTTCAACCACTAATTTTTGCCATCTTGCAGAAAAAGAGCATCCACATCCCATTCCGAAGCAAGTACAATCGCGTGACCAAGCGAGCACACTACTTGCATGAGAATCCCTCATGTATGCTTTGCAACATTCTTCACCGCTATCTGCAACAGGCAGACTATTCTGTCATCGAGGAGGCTACCATGGTTAGTACAAGTTTTACGCACTTCTTTTCTTGTGCAACTTCAATAAGAAATATGACTATCTTTACATCTGCTCCTATACTTTTTGTTCTTTTACTTTCTTCCTTTCATAACTTTACTGCTGTAAATTGGGAATTTCTCCATTGTGAGACGAATAAAGGTTTTCTTATTCTTATTATTCTTACTACTGTTAGGTAACTGCAATTACTTTATAATTCTCTTGGGGTGCCCTTTTTAGTACGAACAAACATATGATGTAGTTCTTGTGTCGATATTTTTCCTCTTCCTTTGTATTGCAGAATGATGGAGTCCCAGCCTTAGTGACTCTTAAAAAGGGTCTTGTGGCTTTGGCTCGACAGTGGATGAAATTCATTGTGGTTACTCAGGGCTTCAAAGCCATTGGTCTGATGAGGCCCAATCAGCTTACTAAACCGAAGGAACCTCAGCAAAATCTGGTTGAAACAATCCTGGGCTTGGACAACGGTGCAGCGCTGCAAAGTGACACGAGTGGAGATGGAGCTGAATTTGAATATGATGCAGGTGGGGGGTGGTGTTTAGAATTAAATTGCAATAAACATTTTTTGCATTTAAAAAAAAAAATCATTCCAAAGGCCAGTAATATTTTCCCCCCCAGACCATTAATCATCAAAATCAGCTGAAACTGTAAGCGGTCACTTATTGCTAGAAAACGGATTGCCGTTATTAACTTCTGACCTCATGTGAGTTTGAGGGCTAACTCAGGTTTTGCTGCTGTCACTCGTTTGGGGTTTGATTTGATATCTTTCCTGCAAAGCCACAGTGAGTGAACACACCATGCTACTGGAGGGAGCATGCAGTCGTCCACCACCAAAAGAGGGAAACTCTGGTCCTGTCAGTGGAGTGGAGATCATGAGGAAACTCTCCAAGTCTCATACACACAGCGAGTCTGCACTGCGAATAAAGGTAAAAAAAATAAAAATAAAATCAACCACGTGATGTCGAGCTAATTGTTCGTTTATTTACTGTTCTGCATGTCTGGCATGGTAAATGTTGATGAATCACAGACGTCCTTTGTCATTGTTTAAGGACAATTTAAAAAATATATATTTTTTCTTATATGTGCAGACTGAGCCAGTGGATTTTTTCAAGGGTAAAATGAATGGTTCTCAAAATCTTGATATATTGGTAAATGTCATTTTTCCCAGATAATCAGAATAGATTTATGTTTTGGAAATATGCTGTTTATTTGTTGTTACTTATCAAAACACATTTTTCAATCCCTTTAGAGATGAACATGTTTGGTCTGTACCGTTAATACATTCTCAACACAAATAACAGAAATCTCTTAGGGCAGTTGGTTTGTTGATGAAGGAGTCCAGTTTTGGGATTGAATCCAATCTCCCCTTAAATCATTAATGTCCCTCATACGAAGACGTTTTGGACCATTCTATCTCCATTTTATGGGAACAGTGAGCAAATGACCCTTTTCAAAGCAAGGGCCCTCCTGCTCCACCTGGCCCATGATGTAAATCAAATCCAGTGAGCGTATGGGCTGAGTATCAACCTGACATGTACATTTATCATGCTCAGGGCTCCCATCCGTATCAGTCTCTGAGTTACACCAGCGGCGACACAGCTGCTGACTCACCAGCACATGTGAGCCGAGCAGGCCTGCCAGTCAAGGACAGCCCCAGAAAAGAGAGTCTTCTGAGCAATTTAACGGGAAGCTTTCGCAGTCTGCACAACCTGCTGGAGGGAACGCCACAGAGGAATGAGCCATCTTTTGCCACCGCAGCCAAGAGCGGTTCCCTTACTCGTACAGGTACCTGCTTGCAAGTTCTTAATATTCTTCCTTTTGCATTAAGTTAAAACCATACTTAACACTTGCATAAAGAGTACACGAGGTGGCATATTAGGAATTGCTTAGGTCGATATGATATAGTTGTTATAGTTGTGCACAATTTTTTTATATAAACCAAATTGTTCTTGATCATTTTTCACCACAGAGACCCTTTTGTCACGGATATCAAAATGAGACACTTTTATTATATACATATGCCAATTGATTGTAAATTGTTGAGTCGTTGAACACAGTTTCACATGCTATTGTTTATTTATTTATGTATATATGTATATGTGCTTCAGGGACAGATGTGCTGACAGAGCACCCACTGCTATCCGAGCCATCTCCCGTTAGCTTTTACAACTGGATGTCCAATGCTGTGGGGAATAGGAGTGGGGCTGTAGTCCAGGACTCCCCAGTTAACCGCTCGCAGCACAATAGCCTCCAGACAGGTAAGATGTCATGCTCACAGCCCAAATTTGACAGCTTTTTCAATGTGAAATAGCGTGTTTTTGTTTCTGAATGGAATGCACACCAATTATACCTGAACATTTCAAGCAATCATTCAGTTAAACTGTCTGTAAATGTTTCAGTTTCTCTCGACCCATTGGATTCTCCAGGCATTCACTTCCAATACCAGCCACTACAAAGAGATAACAGTCCCGAAGGAGGTTAGGGATTGCCCTCAGTGTTGTGCTGATGACATTGGTGACTTTGTTGTGTTTTTGAGACTTGGGTACATTAGTTCACGGTAAATCCCTGTACAAGTCATCTAGAAGTTCATATTAGTATCCCTGTGTGATAACCTTTGAACAGGCGTCATTGTTGACGATATATTATGGAGGAGACTTGATTATCTCAAAGTGCAGTACCAACAATGAAAACGGACTCAACAAATGCGTAGTCAGAGTCTGTCTAGTTCACATGCAGCTCAGATCTGCTTTTCAAAGTCACGTGAATAATTTATTGATTTAATATAACAGACCCTTAGTCAAGGTCTTCCAGGGCTGTGGTAACCTGGTCATCAAAGCCCTTATCGCTGGTCTGGAGCTGGTAAATCAGGAGAAACCAGCACAAACCATGTCTGAGAATCCATGGCTCATGGTTATCATGTTACTGAGGGATAAAACCATGAGCCTTTATAGATACTGTTTGTAAAAGGACAGACAGATTGTATTCCTCTGTTTAGCCCTGTGAGGAAATAAATGGTGAGTTATGTTTATGTGGAACACAACAACCTGTTTCTGACTTGTATATTTTTAACCTGGAAATGGATAACCACCGCAAACGATTGTGTGAGGCAGGATTGAAGTTTTGTAATTGTACCCTGTCATCTATGCTTGCTGCTCATCATCGCCTCAGAATTAGCCAAGATGTATTTTTTGCTCGCTTTATGATAAGATCACTTTTTTCAGACATGATTTGATATGAATCTTGAATGCGGGCATTATGCTTGAAAATGTAGGTTCAAATGTGAAGACAGATTAATCTATCTGGTGATTTTTGTATTTATTTTGACTTTTATTTGGAAAATGTATAAGAATTGCACACACCGTTTGGGTGTAATCAGTGTTAGAGATTCTTTTATAGGTGTGAATTACATGCAGAACATTAGTGTTTTGCATTAGGTTGACCTTTCCTGTGTGTTACTTGTCCTTGTCTTATGTTGTAATATGTTAATATGTTTGAAAAATAGTTGACAGAAATCAGCATAAAATCGTCTGATTTTAAAATGGCAAATATTGGCCAACTAAATCAGCTGGACGATAAAATCAGATGGCCAGTGAATCGGTCAGGCCCTATTCATTTGGTTTAAGGAAATGATTTTACAATGCACTTAAGAGTAATGCAGAATGTGCTTTTTGTCCATTTATACACGACAGAGTAAGTCCCTCATTGCTAAACCATCCATCCATCTTCTACCGCTCATGCCTCATTGCTAATCTACAGCTCTATTTCTCCAAAATCGTACTCTAGTTTAGTTCTAATCCGTAAATGTCTTCAACACTTAGGTGGGACATGTAACCTACCGACGATCCCCTCTGCGTCGGACTTCAACACAGTGCTGTCCAGTGACCAGAACACCTTGGACGGGACCCACTCTCAGCATTCCCAGCATAGCACTAGCCAGGATGACATTGCTGATATTGAAGAGGGGAACCTATGTCCTGCTGCTGTTCAACTCGCTGATGCTCAGGTCATTTATGATGTTTTTTTTTTTTTTATTCCTCTCTTCAGTCATACAGTGAAACTCCTCTAGAATGAAACCTACATGGGCGAAAATACCCCCTAATGTGAAAAAATCTTCATGCATTAACACCATTCCCATTCTCCTGCCCCCCATACGACGAAAAAAAACCCTGTTGCGTTATATGAAATCATTTTCTCTGCTCCTGCCAAACGAAGACATTGACTACAACGAAGTCTAATCCAACAGCGACCTCTACTGCTTCGTTCGGAAACGGCAACAGCAACCACCACACTGGTTTACATAGAGAACGATGTTTATTTCGGTCACAGCTGCGAGTTTGCTGAATGCAACATACTCATAGCTGCTCTGCCATTGGCTTAGCAAGAATCCGATTAGCTGCTCAGAGTAAATTGCTTGTGGCTCGACGGACAGTCAAATAAATGAACGTTTCCTGGAATGCTTTACTTGTTATCATGCTAAAAACCTTACGCTAACTGGAGCGCTAATTAGAGAGAAGGCGAGTTCCATCGCGCTAACTATGGCCATCGAGGACTACGAAGCGTCCCGTGGCTGGCTTTAAAAGTTCATTGCATGACATCAGCTGAGCAACACTGTCTTGGGCGGCGATCGAGGGGCGGTCGAGTTAGAGACAGTGAGATGTTTGAAAGAAAAGCCACCAGGTCCAGGAAGTATTTGTTATTGTAAGATTCAGACGCAGCATGAACGTTGCATTGCTAAAATGGCTACAAAACGGACCTTTGGATGTCAAGCAGCTAAGACAAGAAGGAGCTCTAATGCTGGAAGAGAGGGGAAAAGTGATCAAAATGAAAGACGGAGGAAGCAAAATAAAAGACATTATCCAAGAAATTGATGTAAGTGAAAGTGAATGCTGATCGTAAATTTCACAATTTCTTTCCCGTTTTTTTCTTTCTACACTGACAATATGAAGTGTCAAATAAGTGTGTGCTCATACTTATTTGATACTTTTATTGCATACTATTGCAATAAAAATAGAGTACACATACGTTTGTGTGTGCGTGTACACATACGTTTGTGTGTGTGTGTGTGTGTGTGTGTGTGTGTGTCCGTTGTAGAGGAGTTTCACTGTATGCAGACGTGGATAAAATAGTTAATAAAAGAAAAAAACAATGACCCCCCCCCGCCCCCCCTCAAAATTCAGACATTGCTTTAGAATTATGGATTAACGGAACAAATTGAACCCCACCTCTCGCCCCAAGTCTGCTGGGATCGAAGTCGAATTTTATTGTCATTGCTCATGTCTCAAGTACAGAGCAATCAGTCATTTTACAGTTTCAACCTGTCCAAGAAACACGAAACAAATTGACAGCTAACAGGTGGGATGATGGGTTGCCACGCTGCAACCCGGTTTCTTGGATAAGAAATGGAAATAAAATGAGTTACGAGAAGGGGGTTTGGCGTTGGGGGGAAGCAACTGCCAAACTAGATTCCTGTTCCAGAAAAAACAACAGATCTGGAAAACTTTCACCTGTGGGAGGGGGTGTTGGCGAAGGGAAGTGACAGTGAAGGTTGGGGAGGTAGGAAATCCTCAAATATTGGAATCTCGGTGTGCAGAACCCCAGTATGTGGGTGTTGACTGTATTCTGTCGTGGTCATTTGTGATCCCTGATCTAAGTCTGGTTGAGCACCTGAAAAATGCTATCTGGAAAATGCACTCAAAAAGTTAATTTTAGGGTAACTTCATTTTTGTCTTGGCCTTTTTCATTATTATTATTTGTTGTTTTTTTTTTTAATGTTTATTATTTTCAACTAAAATTCAAATGTAATATTCGCTTTTCATTAGTTAACTTTCTTATTACTTTTTTCTTATTACTTTTAGCAGTTAATTTTTGTTATTTGTGGGTTTTTCTTTTATTAAGAGAGCCCCTTCTGTTGACGAAAGATTATTGTTTCCATGTGTCTGAAATGTTTAAAATATGATTAACATTTTAACATAATTTAATGTAATAAATGTTTGGTTGTTTTGGTGTCAATTTTATGTCTTAGGTTGTTTTCAAGCCGTTACTGAACTATACTGGCATCCAAGCCCAAGACACCACCCCTCTGAGCTACAAGATGTATTTTGGAGAACATTTGTCTTTTTCTGGCAACTTGGAGTGTCTGAGAGCAGACATTGTTGACTCCGACACCTCCAAAGAGCGCAAAACCAAAAGATCTAGAAGGTGAAGTACAACTTATTTACTGTTGGTGATAAAAATTGCAATAATAAAAGTCGTGCAGTGGAACCTCGGTTCACTTGTGCCCCCTGTTCACGAATAAATCACTTTTTGAACAAAAATTCGGACAAATACTGCGTAAATTAAATGACTGCATCAGTTGGTAAACTGTCACAACATGCACAACAAAAAGTTGGGCTTTTGCTCACACAGCGTAAATGTTGTTCGCACCATGCCTACATATTTCACATACAAATACATATAGTTATTTTTTTTTGGTTTGTTTTTTTTTTTTTTGCTACTATTTAGCCCTCAGAATGGCTCCCAAGAAAGCTGATGCAAGTTCAAGTGATTATGGTATTAAGAAGCCCTGGAAAGTATTGCGATTCTGGTGGCTTGCAGTGAGGTGTTGCGACTAGGGTTGAGCGCCCGTGAAGTTTGTGGAACCGAGGTTCCACTGTATCTATCTTTATAACCACAGCAACATCCAGGCAGAAGTGTGCAACATGTTTGACATAAATACAAAACTTTATCTCAATTCTTCCTACCTCTAGACAAGGCATGGTGAACCTGCCGCCACTTGATTTCAAACCAGCTCTTCTGATTGAGACTTTCAGCTTGAATGCAGTCGTAATGGAGAAGTCAACCAGTGCGCCACAAGGCTCCACTACAGTCCCACTGTCCTTCCACGACCTCAACCGCCGCCACTACAACACATTCCACTGCGACTTCACAACAGCCTGCCAGGCCATTAGCCAACGTGTCGACATGGCACTCGTGCGCCTTATTCACCAGTTCAGCACCATGATTGATGACATTAAAGCCACTCAAACAGACATCAAGCTAAACCGTTATACTGCAGGCTCTGCTTCACCAACACCAACCTTCAAGGCGCGGCCATACCGCCACTTCAGGTCATCTGACTTTAGCCGGAGCTCACGTGGCAGCATCAATGGAACAGCACGCTGTGCCACACAAACTCTGAAGAGCAAGAGAGGTTTGGGTGGTGGAGGTGTAGGAGTTATTGGGGGTTTGCCACTCAATGGACCACCATCAGCCATGGACACGCTAGGAAGAAGGGAGCACAGAGGACGTGGTTCGCTTGGACGTTCAGAGCGTCGCACCTCGAAGGTAACGCTTTGTTAAACTTGAATGAGCTTTGGAAAGACAGAATCAGTCATCAAAATGAGATTTCAAGTGTTCCAATTTTTCCATATTTTGTTATGGACAGTTGACATATGTTCTGCTCTTACCAATCAGTCCGGAGAGGAATGAGCAACTCGGTTTTACACGCATGTAGTCTCAATACTTGTGATTGGCTGAGAAGATTTGGACTCTAATGACCAATTAGATTTGCTTATGATGTGATTTGTGATTATTTAATATTTTGTATGATTTTATAAATTTAAAACAAATGCGTAAATCATTATGATGTCATTCAGTACCAGCATCGATGTCTGAAATTGTGCTGAACTTTTTACATTTCTGTCAGAGCATGCCAGTTTGTGAACTGGAGTCGACACCCACAAACACAAGGGGGACCTGGTAGATCAGGAAAGCGTTAGACTATGCGCACATCATTTCACAATGTCCTAATTGATCCAGTGTCATCAGAGGTTTAGGAAAAAAAACATTCAACATTTACTGTATTTCAATGGATTATGTTGCAATTTAATAATTAAAAACAAATAACAAGGCCAGGCAAAGTTTTTGTTTTGCAGCTGCAAAAATGTGAAATCTCAATACATTTACTCTTGTGGAACTATTTAGGTGTCAAGAAAAGGTTCCCGTGATGTGGCGGACCACACAGCAATCCAGATGGATGACTCTGACTCTATCACAGTGTCAGAGCAGAGCGAGCCGTCAGCAGAATGTTGGCAGAACATGTACAAGCTGCTCAACTTCTACTCGCTTATCTCAGATCCCACAGGCATCTTGGAGAAAGCTTCTGCGGAGAACTGCTTGCCAGGTGGGAATTGGCCATCATCATATATGTTTTCACCTTGTCAGATTTAGTCTGAAGTATATCTTCAATATTATACCAGATAAATAAGTTTTTTTATGACTAAGTTGTATACCTCTGTATCTTATTTAGTGTGATTGTCGTCCGACAATTTTTCCACTGCATATTGCGTTTCATGCATCTTAAGTAGCGCAAGAAACAAACAATGCTGTATCATATGACATACAGTATCCATGGCGTTACAGAAAAATGAGATTATATGTCGTCATGTCTGCGCATGTTAGAGCTTTACTCGATTCAACCAGTCTTAAACGATATCAGTATCACCAGAACCTGGCTGTTTTTGTCAATCAACTTGTATGATACAGTACAACTGAAACATGCCCTTTGTACTACAAATGTGATTGTGGATAGATGACTAGTTTTCGACCTCTCCTCTATTCCACAGAGGGTGGGCGTCGGCCATCAGAGCCGCTCTGTAATGTGATCTTTGAGAATGAACAGCAGGAACCCACGCCGCCCAGAACCCATCCTGCAGGCTGCCGGCGGCGTAGCCTGGTGAGCTCTGATCCCCAGCACGTCACCCTCATAGTGTTTGGCATCGGTATGGTGAACCGCACCCACCTGGAGGCCGACATTGGTGGACTCACCATGGAGGCAGAACTGAAGAAGATACATGGAAGTTTTACCCTCAAGGAGAAGATGAAAGGTGATTCTATGGATTAAAATAAAAGTCCCCCCCCCCTGCCCCCTCCAGATCTCTGGCAAAAGAAAATCCCATTATATTGTTTTGGAAGATACTGGCAGACATTAGTTGCACTCCAAATACAATCATGAATCAGACAATTAAGGATTAAAATGAAAGTAGTCTCAAACAGTAGACAATACAAAACACAACATTGTCAAGAAATGCATGCCCAGTAACATAATGCAAATGATCATATTTATTCAGAATATGAATGTTGGCATTTAACCATTCTGAAGTTTGGTACCTGCACATTCAGTGTAAAAAGATTGGTATGTTTTGTACGTACTGTATTGATGTGGGGAGAAAAAAAAATCAATTCTCAACTTTTTGCTGGTCGCATGCACTTTTTTTCCCTGACCTGTTTGATTACTTCGAACCTTTTATGTCTTTCAGATATCCTACATCAGAAAATGACTGAGACCTGTGCATCAGCTCATATTGGAGGGGTGAACATTGTTCTGCTGGAGGGCATAACACCAGACATTCAGTACGTAAAATGTTTGTTCACTTATATCATCACACCAAAAAAACGCCTTTTTGTTTTGAATATTCTGTTCAAAACCAGCCATCCATCTATTTTCCGATCCGCTTTATCCTCACAAGGGTCACGGGGGTACTGGAGCCGATCCCAGCCGGCTTCGGGAAATAGGCAGGGGACACCTTTACCCGGTTGCCTGCCAATCGTAAGGCACACAGAGACGAACAACCAACCGTGCTCACACACACACCTTGGGACAATTTAGAGCAGGGGTGGCCAACCAGTCACAGACTAAGAGACAATTTTTTTACTGTGTTACTGCAAAGAGCCACACACACACACACACACACACACACACACACACACACACACACACACACGCGCGCACACGCGCACACGACCGTTCACTCGCGCACATATGCATGCACACCACGACAAGCAACAGCCGGAGCGCCTGACCATAAATAAAACCATAAGAAACACACAAATCTCCTCCCCCCC
>NW_017805864.1:186501-202198 GCF_001891065.2 Hippocampus comes
CCACCGCTCGCGGTCGAGTTGGTTGATTGCAATCGACGTATTGGGCACCCCTGCCCTAAAAACAGAGGTAATTCGATGACTAGCTTAGTACTTAGCGCCATTGTCTGCACATGAGCGGTGATTCAGTCATCTGACTGGTTGCCCTCTATGTCAGTCAAGTAGTACGTTCTATGCATTAAGCACCGTTTTTTGAATGGCAGCGCCATCGCCTAGGCTTTTTCGACAATTATCGTGTGAAAGCCCGGGATCTGCATGGAACCAGCCAAGGAGCCGCATGCGGCTCGCGAGCTGCGGGTTGGCCACCCCTGATTTAGAGTGTTCAGTCAGCCTGCCATGCATGTTTTTGGAATGTGGGAGGAAACCGGAGTACCCGGAGAAAACCCACGCAGGCCCGGTGAGAACATGCAAACTCCACACGGAGGCCGGAGCTGGAATTGAACCCGGTACCTCTGTACCGTGAGGTCGACGCGCTATCCACTAGCTCACCGGGCCGCCCCTGTTCAAAACCGAGAATGTAAATGACTTTTTTTGTAGTCTTTTGATATCTCTTAAGAAGCTTTTTTTCTTTAATTCATTCAGTGCTATTGAACATAAAATGACATTAGAATTTCATCGGTGATAAATAAAATTAGGTCGGCGCAGTGTACGACTGGTTAACACATCTGCCTCACAGTGCAGCGGTGCAGAGTTCGATTCCTACTTCGACTTCCTGCGTGGAGTTTCCAGTTCTCCTGCATGTGTGAGTTTTCTCATTCATTAAAAATAAACAAAAACATGCATGGCAGGTTAATGGAACAATCTAAATTGTCTCGAGGTCTGAGTGTGAGCGCAAATGGTTGTTCGTCTATTTATGCCCTGCGATTAGCTGGCAACCAGTTCAGGGTGTACCCCGCCTCCTGCCCAAAGACAACTGTTATAGGCTCCAGCACGCCCGCAACCCTCGTGAAGATAAGTGGATTAGAAAATGGATGGATGGATAAATACAATTCTTCGAGCCATAGGAAAAACTTTAAGTGAAGTGAAAATGATGTTTGAAAACACAGTTTTCCAAAATCACTTTTGTGCATGTTATGCCATTGATTTAAGGCCAAACAAAAAAGATAGTGTGTTTCCGGTAACATGAAATTTCAGCATAGGGTCGGTAGGTCAGGCAAAGTTTTTTTTTTTTAATCTCCCCCTCCCATCAAAAATTTAAACAAAATAACCATAAAACAAGAAGACATTGAACCCGCCACTCCGCGGCCGGCAGCGCCGCCGCCACCTATTTAGTTTTCTCCCCGCTCCGGACTCGGGGGGCCGGTGCGCGCCGCCGCCTCCGCCACCGCCCTCCTGCGCCCTCCTGCACCCTCGGTTTTTACTCGGCCCGTGGTGTTCATCAAATAGTTCGCTGAATTTTTTCGATACATCAATGGATGCTATTTTCTTTACATTACGGTGCGAGCATGCGACTGTAACACAGAAAACGCGGTTTAAACTGTTGTCGGAGATCGCGGCCTCCGCCATGATTCAATGTTGTTGACAGACGACAGGGCAAACGACGCTCGCGCTCAACGTGAATATCGCGAGAGTTTGCACCGATGTAAACCCTCTACACAAAAATGTAGAGGGTTGTTTGAAAAAAATGCCGACCATAAAGTTTTTTTTTGACGTAGAAATTCTCGGTCGGTCGGGTTACCGGAAACACACTACTTTTTTTTCTACGCCTAAAATATACCATTGAAGTGTGAACTTCAGTCTTTAATTAGGGAGCGCTTCCAGATGTAGGTGAGTTCTTGATATCTTGATTTCATAATATACAATACGTGATACAGTTGCCATCGGCGTTTTTTTGATGATACTGTACTATCATACGGATCACATGCGTTTGCGTGTAAAAGATTAAAACAAAACATTTGAAGCATTATATGTAAATGCTTTAGAATTATTTTACATTTTCCTCTGCTCTCCTTTTTCTTGTTTTTTTTCTGTTTCTTTCTCCAACAACTTACATGCATAGACTGGAGGATTTTCCAACTTCTCCCACCAGCACAGCAAAACAAGAGTTTCTGTATGTTATTGCTGCTATTTAGGCCTCACCTGCATTAATGTCTGATTCGAAATCTCAAAGCATCTCCATCATTTGTTTGCAATGCCTATTCCACATGTATGTGTGCATGAAGCCATTTCAGTGGTTTTAGACATCGATACTTGTTGGCGTGTTGCCATCTTGTTCCTTTCTTATTCCCTGACCATATACTGATCGACATGCATTTCATTTGAAGACACTGAAGAAGAAGAATGTAACGCGATATTGAGTCTGAAGCAGAATGTGATCTTCTCTTCACCAATAATCAAATATTGGGGTGGGGGGAATTCATGACCCTTTTCCATTTATTTTTTTTAATATGGCACTTGATCAGGGTGCAGTCACATTAACCTGGCCTTTTTCTAGATTCCAGTGTTAATCCCTTTTGTGCGTTGACATTGTGGTTGATGCGGACATAGTCATTCACTCTTATGCTTGGCCTCTACTGGTAGCACTCATAATAATTAGTGCAGGTAATTTTTGTTTTGACCAACCAGTGAACAGGACTTTTTTACATTTCGTTTTATCGACTCGGAAAGTGTATAAACTTGCCACAAGTTTATGGCATGGGACACATTTTTACTTATAATGCTCGTTCTCTTTCCAATCAACTCAAAAACAGTCTTATTAAGAAAAGCTATTCATGTGTTGATGGTCTTCACAATCGCCCGCTAACAAAATAATGCTATAGCAACTATCAGATGTCAATGCAAGTGTAATTTCCTGAAATCTCTTTAATATTTTAAGTAGTAAACAGCGTGGGAAAAAAAATACATCTGCATGTTTCTTGTAGTTGTTCATCCACTCATATTGTTTCTGTCACCTGCAGCAGGTCACTTTTCCACTATGAGTACTGGTAATCATCACAGTTCTCTCTCTGCATTGCAGAACTGTGGTTAAGTGCAACATCGCCAAGTCTCAGGCCTTGTACAGCGCCCAGCGTGGACTGAAAACTAATAATGCTGCGGTCTTCAAAGTGGGAGCCATCATGATCAACATCCCCCAGCACCCAGCCACTTTACACAGCATGATGGTCCGCAGCTCCCATCAGCTGTCCAAACAGATCTCTGACCTCATCCGACAGCCATCTAATGTGTATGTCCGCTGCTGGGCCTTGCGCCACTAAAGAATATGTTCACTGGGATCCATACAGAACATCCTACACTACTCTTAAATACGACACATGACGTAATGCGCATTTTAATTAGTCTGAATTGCTCATTATTGTGTGCTCTCTGTTGACTCTTCTGCCACTGCCAGTATATGGTCTTATTTTAAAGTTCAAAGAGATCCACATACTAGTTTCTCAGTTTATTAAACAACCTGCAAACATAATCCAGAAATACACTCATCAACAGCCTTTACCTGCAGCAAACGAATGATATATAACAAACCTTGTTTTTCAGCAGGGTCATTTTTAAAAGCAATACATCCATGTCACATTAATTATATGAACCACTTAATTCACTGAGCTTCTTTTAATCAATTGAGTGAAAATTGCATCTTTCCCAACAGTCAACCCCCTAATAGGGAGGATACGCCCACCCCACAGCCCTCTGACAAAGGTTCCAGCATCAATCAGACACCTGTTGAGGCCAATGAGTTCCCTCAGCTTCCAGAAGGCCTCGAAAAGAAGCCCATCGTGCTCAAGTTCAGCGCCATGATGGATGGCATCACCATTGGCGCTGCCCTGCTGCCCTCACTGAAAGCTGAGTACAAAATGGGCCGCATGAAAAGCCATGGCATGACAGGTTTGTCGAAAAACATTACATACCAGTGTTTTGGTCCCAGACGATAACATTTAGATCGTTTTGAAAGTCGTGATTGGTTTTAAGAGGACTATAATCGGAAAGTAATGTGTTCTTCATGTTTGCATTTTAGGAGCCCAAACCAGCTTCACCTTTGAATTGCCAAACCACAAGCTATGCTTTCAATCAAAAGTGTCTCCTGTGGACATGTCCACCATGCCACCTACAGCGAGCCTCACCTTGCCACCCGTCACTATGTCTGGAGAGTACATCATGGAGGACCACGATAGTCATTCTGACCAGGGTTGGGGCGCTGATGACTTCCCTGCAAAGCAAGGGAACTATCTCCAAGGCAACTACCTGCGCTGTGTGGCTGAGGTGGGAAATCACTTCTCAAGGAGTTGTTTCCCAGCAAAGGGATTAAGGAATGACGTTTCAAGGAATAATTAGTGACCGTGACATTTGACACTCACTTCTCCCTCTCATTTGTAGATTGGCTCCTTTGAACATAACCTGACCACAGATCTGCTAAACCACCTGGTTTTCCTGCAGAAGGTTTTTATGAAGGAGGTCAATGAGGTCATCCAGAAGGTGTCAGGTGATCATACCAAACGCGAATATGTTCAACTGTTATCAATCTGGCTAGTTTGGAAACACTGCTGTAAAGGCTCCGTTTCCTCTAGGAGGAAGTAAGTCGGTCTGTTTTATATGATAAAATTTTAACCAGCAGTGGCCCTTGCTGCTTCATACCCTGCAATCATAATTTTCACAAAACACAAAGTGTCACAAAATTTAGGTTTCTCTCCACAACCTTGGATTTTGTCGCAATATTTACAAAGTAAGATTTATTGTGATCTGAAAATACTGAATCATGTCGCACAGCTAACCCAATAGATTACAGTGGTCATTCAGAACGTGTGATCTTGACTCATTCTGGATGTGTTGATTGCGGCAGGGGTCGAACAGCCCATCCCACTGTGGAATGAGCATGACACCTCAACCGACGCAGACAAGCCCAAAATCCTGCTGTACTCATTGAGTCTCATGTTCAAGGTACTTTTACTCAATATCTGTCTGTCAGTATTCTTGAGAATACTCAAATCATACAAACAATTTCAACCAGACCTTTTCTTCTCACAGGGAATCCAAATGACCGCCACCACCCCGTCAATGAGAGCGGTCCGCTTTGAGACCGGCTTGATTGAGCTCGAGTTATCCAACAGAATCCAATGTAAGGCTCAGCCTGGTGGCAGCAGCAGTTACCTGAAACTTTTTGGCAAGTGTCAAGTTGACCTCCACCTGGCTCTTGGACAAATAGTCAAGCACCAGGTACAAATACCGCCATCCTTGACCTAATTTGCTGAAGGGTTTTTTTGTTGGTTTTTTTTTTTGTGGGGAGGGGATAATTAACCCACTTTTCCGATTGCAGGTGTATGAAGAGGCTGGCTCAGACTTCCATCAGGTAGCATACTTTCGGACCCGAATTGGTCTGCGAAATGCTCTTCAGGAGGAGATCAGTGGCTCGTCTGACAAGGAGGCTGTTCTCATCACACTCAACAGGCCTATTCTTTTCGCCCAGCCGGTGGCATTTGACAGAGGTCAGCGTTCTTGTTTTTTCTATTTCTCATGTCAAATACCAAAGTCCATCAGATGATTATGTATCTCAGCAGATTGGGTAAGGGGGTTTGCCTGTTTGCTCTTCTGAACGTCTAGTTCTTATGTGCATTTTGGACATTGCTGAAAAGTTCTATGTATCCGATTCTTGTGTCTTCCGGCAGCTGTGCTATTCTGGCTGAATTACAAGGCAGCATATGACAACTGGAATGAACAGCGTTTGGCGCTCAACAAAGACATTCATGTAGCCACAAAAGAGGTGGTGGACAAGCTGCCAGGTATTCAACAGACATCAGCCCAGGCCTTCAGCACCCTCTTCCTTCAACTGACTGTCAATGACCTGGGCATCTGCCTGCCCATTACCAGTGCATCCCAGGTAATCAGATGTACAGTATATTGTCGGACTTGGACCTTATTTTATACAGACCTCAATTCCAGTGAATTTGGGATGCTGAGTCAAATGTAAACAAACAAAAAAACAAACAAAAAAGCAACACAATGATTTGCAAATCCTTTTCAACTTCTGTTCAACTGAATAGGCTATAAAGACAGGAATGTTCATATTCCAAGCTGGTTTGTAACGTGTTGCAGGCAACAGGCTCAAAATGAAAACATATTTTTAAAAAGAATCACGTTCCTCAGTTTGACCATTAATTATCTTACCTCTCTTTGTTGTGTATTCAGTGAAATGTAGTTTTAAAAGGTTTTGCAAGTCATTTCTCTTCAGTTCTATTTACATTTTACACAGCATTACAACTTCACTAAAACAGGGTTTTTGAGTGTGTGTGTGTGTGTGTGTGTGTGTGTGTGTGTGTGTGTGTGTGTGTGTGTGTGTGTGTGTGTGTGTGTGTGTGTGCGCACGCGCGCGTGTGTGAGTGCACGCACGTGCGTGTGTGTGTGTGTGCGTGTGTGCGCGCGCGCGTGCGCGTGTGTACGTATATACATGTATTTGTCATTAATTATTTCCATAGAAAGGACAAGCAACTACTGCTGAAGGCACCAACCCTGAATCTGGGCCCTGCACATCAAAAGCCCCGCATAAAAATGCACGAAAAGTAAACTGCATTGTGTATATTACTTCTGATGGGTTGCTGGGGGACAGGGGCTAACTTTGATTAACAAACCTTGTTGAAATCTCTTGAAATTACAGTTCGTTGCACTGCTCTTCTCTGGTTAAAATTAACCAAATAAAATGCTGACAACTCCAAAAGAGTAAAATTCAGAAAGCTGTCATAACTCATAGTGGTGGTGGTGTGTGAATGGTTCTCAGGGTGGGTCTTTAATTGCTACTTTCGTAAAAAGATAGTATGCAAATTAAATATTTTCATGATTGCATTATTTTTCATGCCAATCCTTTTGAATTGAAAATCTTATCTGAATTCCTGCTTTTAATTCATCCAATTTGTCTCATGATTAGGGATACCACAAACTATAATTTTGATAATCACCAACAGTGGTCGCGATCAGTGGGCGCATCATATCATATGGCACCAGCAAGCAGCTGCTCTTATACATCATGTGCTTTGAGCTTGAATTATTTTAGTTATATCCAAATGAATAATAAAGACAATTAGGATGGTAGTACATTCAACTTGTATTAAACTTGGTAGCTTGTACCGGCATTCCTGCCATCTTGATAAATCACTGTGCAACTTAAATTGAAGGCAATACTGCGGCCTTCTTTCTGTTTTTTTTTTTTGTTTTTTTAATCTGTCACTGTTTACCGCATTTTAAAATGGAACCAAAAACTATACACGATGTACAGTTGCACTGATGCTACTCAACTCAACTGTATTTATAGAGCACTTCAAAACAACCAACGATATTATGAAATTATCCATAGATACAAAAATATTTGTAAATATATTTTACTCTTCTTGTGCACCAAGTCTTTTTTTATGGTGAAGGTATTGAAATTGGTGAAATAAATGAATTTAAAAATACATTCATTAATTAATCGAGACAAAATCCTTAAAGAATTAAGAGGAGTGACCTCTGAAATACAGTAGCATATTTGAGTAAGCCTGGTTTGCTCAATAAGTGAGCAGTTGGAACGGCAACTGTGTCAGGCTGTCAACATCAAAATGTGTACTCATTAAACCGACTTTGAAAAGTAATCATGCCATGAAGCTGCTGGCCACCATCGCCGGCGCCGCCGCTAAACGTGAGCAAGAGTACCACACAACGTCAGCATTTTGGCGTCCTTAAATAGCGATTGCACTTGATTTCAGGACGTTGCATTATCGACCTCACTGGCAACAATCTGTGATGGGAATATAAATGCCCCAAGTACACTCAGGAAGACGAGTCAAATCAGATGTTATGCTGCAACAAGCTGCCGGGAGCAACTTCAAAATAAAAGCATACTTCCTCATTGATGCCCAGATATTATTTGGGAATCTAAGGTTTCTTTTGAAATTGGCCATCTCACCACATTGGTGGTGTGTTACTGCCACTCATAGCATGTGTACTTGTATCTTTGTGCCAGTCACTGCATTACATTCAATGCTTCTGTTTGCATCACGACGCTTTGGCCTATAAATTAATTCTCGACCATCAATTCTCAAGGTAGTCGTGGTTAGTCAACTAATCTTGGCAGCCCTTCTCATGGTATTCATTTATTTATCGGCTATAACGAACAAATGGAAGAGACAGACATTAACACCATGATCCATGAATTTATATATGTTATTATACAGTCTATTCAGGAATTCAGGTAAAATGAGCAGAGTTTTTTTTCCATCAAAATTGACAAAAATCTAAAAGCTAAATCACTAGGTTCCACTGTTTTTGGCCTAACATATGGATGGATGTCTGGCAAATATGTAAATACAGTGTTTTGCTTGCAAGTCCAAATAACACATTTCCTTCCCTCTCTTTGGTGCTTTGCCAGGCAAACCACAGCATAGATTTTGACACCAGCTCCGCTCTGGTCTTGACTATTGAGAGTACACTGATCACCGCCTGCTCCTCTGAGTCCTTGGTTAGCAAAGGCCACTTCAAGACTTTCTGCATCCGCTTTGCAGAAGGCTTTGAGACCTCTTGGGATGACTGGAAACCTGAGATCCGTGGAGATTTAGTCATGAATGCTTGTAAGTCATAAAAAATCATTTTCTATGGCGGAGAATATTGGCCATCGAGAAATTCATCCTATTCTCCTCTGAAATATTCACCCGGGTGATGCATTTGTTTGTGATGACTACTCAGGTATAGTCCCTGATGGCACATACGAAGTGTGTTCTCGGACCACGGGGCAACCATCTGCTGGCAAGTTCTCAATAAAATATGGATCACACACCAGAATTCAATAAGATTAAGTATTTCATCCTTGACCCTGGCTTTTCTTTTCTTTTCAACAAATCAGAGAGCAGCAGTGCTGGTACCTGGACCCTGAATGTGCTTTGGAAAATGTGTGGCATTGATGTTCACATGGACCCTAACATTGGCAAGCGCCTCAATGCCCTGGGTAATACGCTGACATCAATGACCGGGGAGGAAGACGTAGAAGACATCACCGACCTCAATTCTGTCAACATGGTGGACCTATCAGATGAGGATGAAGATGACACCATGTCACCCACCATCCACATGGTAAGTAAATACCTGCTTTGTGAGAGTCTCTACAAATATTGCTCTATCATTCCCACTGCTAAGTTTAGCCAATCTTTTATCTCAGTGTCGGATATGATATCAGACAACCATAATATTGCAATATGGCAAGCGTTAGACATCTACTGTGGAAGTGTAGAAAGAAATTATGGTAGACACTGTTGTCTTGCCTATAAGTCATCCACAAGCAGAAATACATTATTTTCATATAAGAGCACACTTTACGATTGTAATATGGAAATAGAACCACTGACTGGTTCAGTGATTTTATATATATATGACATTTATTTGATGCATTACAGAAAAGTAATTAAATGCTTTTGTAGTCATCGCTATAAGTTGGCACATGATTGCTCTTTTTTTAAATGCTTAAGTGTTGTTATGCTTCAGAATGCACTCAGAGTGAAATGGCCGGGGTTAGGCTACGTTCAGACTGCAGGCAAATGTGACCCAAATACATTTTTTTTGCTCATATGTGGCCCGTATCTGATTAATTTTTATTAACCCCCCAAAAAAAAAAACCACAAATCCAAACTTTTACATGTGGTCATAGATCAGATACGTATTGATTCTTTGCGATGCAACCTCAGTCTGACCGGACAGGTTGCATTTATCTGCGATGACAAAAAAGATCCGATTCATTCCGGACCATGTTGCGAGTGATGTCTCTTCTTTCACAGTCAATATGTAATTTCAACTATTGCACAAAAAAAAATCTGATTCCACCCAAAAATCCTAATTGAGTACAGTCTGAACGTAGCCTAAAACCACTGGTCTCCTATCCTATTGTGTGTAAAACTTAAGTCGTGTACTTTTTACTGAAAGCTCATAATGGCAACACCTATAGTTTAGTGGCAAGTTTAGCCACCTGATTTTGACGTGGGTGCATCGTTTTGTCTTTGGTAGTCCATTAAAGTCCAAAACTTCACTCACTGGACAAGGATCTCATTCTTATTCCAGATCGTACAGTTTGAACATCAAAAACAGATTATTGGAATAGGTTAATGGATTTTGACATTTGTGCTTTCCCATGCCAAAAGACGGAATTGTGATGACTGAGTTGACCACCTGTGAGAAATAATTTACACTAGAATGTGTGAAAGTGCCATACTGTTCAAATGAACAAGATCTAAATATTGTAAAAAAGCTCCCAAATGACGTTATTTCACTGGACTAGCAATACATTTGTAGAAAACTAACCACACAGAACTTAATCAGAGCTTCTACAGAAAATCTTCATTCTGTCAATGCGTTTGACCCTGCCGTTTTCCTGCAGAGTCCAGAGAGCCAGTTCAGCCCACGGCTGACGTTAAAGAAACGTCTGGTAAACCGCATCCTGGGCCTCAGTCCCAGGCCCCAGAGTGTATCAGTCCCAGCAGACTACTTAAACTGTCCATCTCCCCGCCTTCGAGCGGACAGTACCCGGGCCCAAAGACCTCTCTCCTGGGCTTGTGTATGTAGCTAGCTATAGCGTTAAACTCTTTGGGCTGACAAAAGTGCTTCCAAGATGACGAACCTTTCTGCTACCTACTGCTGACCAATGAGGGTTGTGGAGTCAAAAAATACTGAGCAATGTAATAAAAAGTGCTTCAAAGTAGCATTGCTTAGCATTTGCACATACTGATATCCACTATTAAGATTTAATCCTGGGTGAAATTAAATAAATTCATGTGACAATCATGGGAAAGATTTTTCACTTTTCCCTCTTTCACTTTGAGTGGAGTGGTGATGGTGGCGGTACTTTTATTGAAAACAAAGTATACTCAACCCTGAATGAATTGTAACAAGACTAATAACACACCTCAATTACATGTTAAAGCACCTTCTGGGCACACACTGGACTTATATATAAAAGGGCTTTGTGGGTTGAATTGCTACCACGATCAGTCGTAACATTCCATTCTCCCACCAGGAGGCAGTTGATCCCAGAAGGCAGATGGTCATGGGAAACCAGTTGATTGACGTGCGTGGTCGAAAGTTTACCAAGAGGGTGGTGGACATCAGAGAGCTGAACGAACAGGCCAAAGTCATCGACGACCTCAAGTAGGCATCCTACTTCAACACTTTATCAAGATGAGACCCTAGATGCAGTACAGCCGAGCCTTAAGTAGAATGCTGAAGAGCTTCTGTGACGTAAACTAAAAGTTTGCAATCCAACCAGAACAAACGGTTGGTGTGAGAGATGCCCCTCTGAAAGTTTGAACTCAGTGGAATTTCTGCATCTTAGAAAATTGGGAGCAAGTGAGGGCACTATCAACCAGGAGATTCAGCGTTATCAACAGCTGGAGTCTGTGGCTGTCAATGACATCAGGAGAGATGTCAGGAAAAAGCTGCGTCGCTCCAGCATGAGGGTGAGCTGTCCTACTCTTTGCATTTACTGCAGCTTTCACTTCACTAGTCACTTTCTCAAGAATGTGTGTGTCTCATTGATATGTTGACGGAACTATTTCTGACGTTATTATTTTTGCCTCCCTCAAGGCGGCCTCTCTAAAGGATAAGTGGGGTCTTGGCTACAAACCAAGCTATAACCGTTCCAAAAGCATCTCGGCAGCCGCTGGTCGACCACCTCTTAAAAGGATGGACAGACAGAGGTAATGAAAAGCAAGTCTTCAGTCATGTTATGGAAATGATGTGGGATAGGCATGAGTAACGGATGTACCGTGATTTCCGGATGATAGAGCGGACCTGATTATAAACCGCACGCAGTACATTTTTAAAGGAAAAACCATTTGTACACACATAAGCCGCACCTTTCTATCAGCCGCAGGTGCCCACATTTTAACATAAGATATTTACAAAGAAAAACGGTACACAGAAAGCGTTTTCAAAGTTTTAATAACATACCTTAACTTTTCTTTCCAAATATAGTTCCTGTTACGCGGCAGCACCACAGCAGTAAAAAAGCACTAAGAGGGCTGGTTGAAAAACCCCATAAAAGTCACTGTTTGCCCTCGAGTAATGCTTTTTATTTTGGATGAAAAAATCCTCGCTTGCCGTAACACTCGGTCAACCATTCCTTGATTAGGCTTTCTACCAGCCACGCTTTCGTGTCAACTCGGTTGTTTTCAGTGTGACAGATGAGAGCGTCTTCCTCGACACATAAATATCAACTTGTCTCACTCTTACCTTTTATGCTCGAGCGCTCCCTGGTGGCCATGAAAAGAATCTTTATGTAGGCCGCTTCATTAAATAAGCTGCAGAGTTGAAAGCGTGTGACAAAAGTCGCGGTTTATAGTTAAAGTACCGTATATACATTTTTGACTTGGAATGATTGTGTTAATTATTTGCTTTGAGTGATCATGAATTTTTTTTCAAATGTCTTCATTTTTTTCGGAAATTACATTACGGATATCTTTTATGGTAGCAACCAGCACAGTGTGTAATTAGTATATAAAGAAATAAATGAACAGGAAAATGGCAACGTTCGCTACCTTGTAATCGGCCGAGAGCTCAAATCAACAATGTCTTTCTGATAGGTAGATTGACTACAAATAGTATAAGTATAAGCTTACTAAATACTTTTGACATGTAGTCTTGTAAGCATTCACCATGGCAACATAATTCTGCCACACAAGTGTCATCAACATATTGCCATATGCTTGCTATGCTGTCAGTAACCCCAAAAATCAAACTACAGCACAGATTACAACAATAATGCAAACAAATCGATGGCTTTACCACTTCAACATACCCAACTTTTCATAATGCATGATCAATGCATCAATAAATAAATGCAATGAGCACATCAATAAATAAATGCAATGTGCATAGCCTATAAAATAAATAAATAAATAAAACTTGGCGATCTCCAGTCAGGAAGTGGAGGGGAAAAAATGATTATATCTGCTTATGATGTAATATTTTCCGATTTCAAAAACCAGCGGCGTACATTACAAGCTGCGGCGGTAATCATTTCTTCTGTCTTCATTTACATTTATGAAATCAAACAGCGCTACATAAAGCCACATGCAGACATATTTATCCTCAAAATATAGCTCTTCGCTTCCATTTTCAACTCATTTGATGAATGGATGTGTTTTGTTTGGTCACTGTTCAGTAGCGCCTGTGCACAAACACGTAAATCAACATCGGCACAAACTACAGGTCGTCTGTGAGCACAGACACGTTATCTTATCTTATTTATCAGCCACGTACTTGCACACATGGACAGTTGCCTGCTATTCCTTTACGCACAGCATGGCAACAGGGCGTAGAATTATAGATTTATTTTTAAACCTATTGTGGTAAAAACAGATACTCTAGATCAGCAGTCCCCACCCACCGGTCTGCGGGTCAGTTGGTACTGGGCTGCACAGAAAGAATAAATTACTTATCTGACTTCGGTTTTATTTATTTCCGAATCTGAAAGATGTTTTATTTTGGAAACAATTACCCGATTCTCTGTTACATCTGTCTACAGTATGTCACTCTTGACGCAGGTCAAGGCGTGCTTCTCAGTCACATGATAGGTTACCGCAAAAATGAAACACAGGAGCTAGCAAAATGAGTAAAACACAAAACGCCTTCTGGGAAGGGAAAAAGGCCCAGCCAGGAGACAGAAGAGAAGCGCACGACTTCCAAGAAAAAGAAGGATACATTTAATAGACAGTATCAGGAGTGCGACTTAAAATACGGATTCATCCCAACGGGAGATTCCCACGCACCAAGCCCACTCTGCATAATATGCGGCGATGAATCGTATTTTTCATGCACTTTGTATTTGTGGTGTGTGTGTATGTGTGTGTGTGTGTGTGTGTGTGTGTGTGTGTGTGTGTGTGTGTGTGTGTAGATATATAAAAAACCTTCAAAAACAAATTCAAACTCAATTAAAAAAAATACATTAAAAATATCAAAAGAAAATAAAACCCAATTACAAATGAAAAATGCAAAACTATTATATGTGTGTGTGTGTGTGTGTGTACACATACACAGTCAAACCTCGGTTTTCGAACGTCTCTGTTCTCGACTAAATCGGTTTTCGACCAAAAATTTGGAGTTTTTTATGCCTCGGATTACGACTAAAATTCGGTTCTCGATCAAACTGAGCACACTTGAATGCGCCACTCGACTTCTCTCGACTTTCTTACACGAGGAAGTGACGCTTCCTCGGCTTGACGAAGAAGTGACGCCTCCGTTGTGAGCAGACGTGTTCAATGAAAGATTTTTTTAAAAAAAAAGAAAGAGCGTCCGTCCATTGTGAGCAGACGTGTTCAATAAAGATTTTTTATTTTATTTTATTTTTTAAAAAGAGCGTCCATTGTGATCAGACGTGTTCAAAGATTAAAAAAAAGAGCGTCCATTGTGAGCAGACGTGTTCAAAGATTTAAAAAACAAAAAAGAGCGTCCATTGTGCGTCCATTGTGAGCAGACGTGTTCAAAGATTTAAAAAAAAAGAGCGTCCATTGTGCGTCCATTGTGAGCAAACGTGTTCAATAAAGATTTTTAAAAAAGCAAACGTGTTTGTTGAGATCGACGCAAATTGGACTGTTATTTTTGCATGGCACCAAAGAAAGCAAGTGGAAGTAGTAAAGCTGCTGAAAAAAGAGTAAAATAGTGCGCAAAACTATTGAATTTAAGAAAGATTTGATAGTGAAATATGAATCAGGTGTGCATGTGTCTGTGTTGGCTAAGGAGTTCGGCATGTCGAAATCAGCAGCATCCTAAAAAAGAAAGACCATCATAAAGTCATTAATGTGGCTAAAGGATCTCGTGTGTTTAGTGATCAAAGGCCACAAATATTAGAGGAAGTGGAGTAACGGTTGCTTATTTTCATAAATAAACAGCAAGCAGGCGACAGTCTTAGCCAAGATACGATTTGTGGCAAAACAAGACAATTGTATGGAGATTTGATTAAAAAAAAAGGATCCTAGCATTGCTCCTGAAGAGTTTGATTTTAAAGCAGAGGATGGTTCGAAAAGTTGAGGAAAAGAAGTGATTCGTCATGGGGAGGCAGCCAGTTCAGACAAGGAAGCTGCCGAAAAGTTTAAAGTTGAGTTTGAAAATCTCATCAAGGCCGGGGAATGTCTTCCCCAGCAAACTTTTAATGTGGACGAGACTGGACTTGTGTGGATAAAGCGGTTCAAAAAAATGGATGGAGGGATGTTACCTCATACCGTAGTGTAAGATTACAGACAGAGCGTCCATAGTGACAGCCATTACTTTTGGGTTTATAAATTCAAGGTGTAAAAGAATGTAATCTACAATTGTCATGATGAGAGAGAGAGAGAGAGAGAGAGAGAGAGAGAGAGAGAGAGAGAGAGAGATATTTTTTAGAGAGAGAGAGAGATCAATTTTTATGTGACAATGTCAATGTTTATGTTAAAATTGGTAAAAAATAAAACATACAAAATGTTTGTAGTTTGCTGTTACCTGCTCTCTTATTACACGTGTATACAGTTTATGCCTTATGGTGTAAAATAGCTGAAAAAATGCTTTTAAAAAAGTCGTTTTCTGGACTTGGAACAGATTAAAAAAATTTACATTGATTCTAATGGGAAACATGGTTTCGGTTTTCGAACAATTCGGTTTTCGAACAGTCTTCTGGAACGGATTATGGTCGAAAACCGAGGTTTGACTGTGTGTGTGTGTGTGTGTGTGTGTGTGTGTATATATATATATTAGAGGGGTCCATTTTGGAAAAGTTTGTACGATTACACGGCGC
>NW_017805864.1:202367-235808 GCF_001891065.2 Hippocampus comes
ATAGCCACCAGAGAGTCTTGCGGCCAGATTGGACGTTACTCGTGTCATGATTCGTGTTTATTAATATGTTTAAAAAATACCAGTTTTCATGCAGGTCATATCATATTATTTTGTTGTATTCAGCTGCCACACCTTAATGGCCTGTCCCTGAAAATATTGTTTGACATTAAACCGGTCCGTGGGCCAAAAAAGGTTGGGGACAGCTGCTCTAGATAGTCATCTCAGGATCTTGTGAGACAGAGTAGTAGTGTTTTAATCACAAAATAAAAGGGCTGTGTCCTGGCATCTTGTTTTGGAAGAAATTGTTTGTTTTTCTGACTGCATTGCACTATATCGGCGTTTCATGTACTATTCACCGAGGGTGCTGGCAAAGAGAATCCGGAGGGCCGTGAAAAGCATTTTTAAAACGGTACACGTGAGCTACGACAGTCAAAAACGCTGCAAAAGTGTGCCCCATGCCTCCGCGTCAGATCGCGACGAAGTAGGTAGGCATACGTCTATAAGTGTGTTGTGTATGTGCGGGTCGATCGTGGTAGGTTGGTTGAACGAAAATTAGATCTTCGGTCAAAAAAGGTTGGGCACCCCTGCTCTACAGAATGCACTGCACGAAAAAAAAAATCATGAAGGCTCATTGTGTTATTGTAGCAAACTTAGTCATTTTGATCGTAGGCTAATACAGCTCATATAGATACAGGTTGTAGCTCCGAAAAAAGGAGAGCTATGGTGTTTTTTTTTTTAAAACCTGCACTTTATCTATGCTTTTAACAGTCTCGACAAACACAGACATGTCTGCCTCTGACTCCGTGCCGTCTCTCCTCTCGTTCGACTCGAGAGGCGTTCAAAGATATCCTCCGAAAAACGGAAATTAATGATCACTTCAATGACACTAAGAAAAGCGAAAATAACGAACCAAAACAGAAAATCAAGCGAGGAAATCGCAAAATAAATTCAATGGGGGCGTTTGTGAATGAATAACAAACAATTCTGAGACAGTCCAGTCTCCTACATACATAAATCATGCGTTTCCTTCATTGTAAGTTTTATAGAAGGCTTTTATTTTTTTGCGGCTCCAGACATATTTGTTTTTTGTTTTTTATGTCCTATTTGGTTCTTTCAACATTTTGGGTTGCCAACCCCTACACTGTATCATTGTGTCATCATTCAGAAGCTTCAAAATTACATTGTTCAATAGTCACGCTATTTGTTCTTGGCATTGCAAAAATGTTTACTTAAGCAGAAAAATTGCATCTCATGTGTGCGTACGTCTTAGTGATATTTAAAGATGCAAAGCCACGGCATGTTTGATAAATCACATTGTGCGTGCTAGTTTAATCTATTTGCATGTACTGTACTTCTCCCAGAACACACAAAACAAACTGCATGGCAATATTACACTTTTGTCTCAACTTTGGGTGTGCCCAATTAGTAGATCAGCTGTTTTCCGCCATCAATCAAGGTTATGCCTGTTCTAGTATGTGCAAACCTTGAGTAAGTTAGTGTATCGTGAAGTTGCACCTATGCATGATACTTTCGAATCATCTTTTGATGCTGCTCTGCTGTTTTCAGTTCTAGAATAGGAGATGTGGATGACTTCCCTGATGTGCGTGTGGATGTGTCTTCTCCCGGACCACGGGTGACTTTCAACATCCAGGATACGGTAACGTCATGTTGTGTCCATACTGCCCACCCATAATATTCTGTCGGTTTGCCAGATATCTTTTGATTTAAAAGTCATCGTTGATTTTAGATTGTGAAAGCAAAACGCACAAAAAATGGGATAGCATCACTCAGCTGTCTGTAGGAGGCATAAGATGCATCGCATTAACATAAAAGATTATAAATTACATTGGGGCGTGCCCATGACCTATGTCATCCTTCATTACCATCTTAATGTGAGTGAGTACACTGGTACCTCTACTTACCAACGTCTCTTCATTTGAAATTTTCAAGTTATGAAATGCCTCAACAGGAAAATATTGCCTCTTGTTACGAAATAAATTTCAACACAGGAAAGGTAAAAAGACAGTATGGGCTGCTACTCGCAGCTCCGAGTTTCCTGAACGCAACATACTTATAGCTGCTCTGCCATTGGCTATTACCTAGCATCTTCCTGGCATCCCATTGGCTAAGAGGGACCTTTAATGTATGTGTCTAAGTGTGGATGGATAGATAGATAGATGGATAGATAGATAGATATGAGTCTATGAGGCGTTCCGATCACCCAGAAAAAGTGTTCACCAGTCAGACGATCGCTCACTATTTTGATGTTTGCCTTGGACATTTTCGAAGGCTTGTTGAAAGCTGACAAAAGCAAATGCCCTTGGAACAGTTCTTTACAAAACGCCAGGCAAAAACCACTTCTGAGAGAGAACATGAATTAAGAGGTCAAAAAACAATGAGGACGCAGTTAAAAGTTAAATGACCATCATTTTTATTCTTTGCTTTTTACATTATGCACAACTCTCATTTATTGTGCACTGATCTAATTATAACCTGTATTTGTTACTTTTAGACAGTAATTCATGCCTTTGTCACATCCCGGCTCGATTACTGCAATGCCCTTTACTTTGGCGTCAGCCAGTCCTCCATTAAGCGCCTCCAGCTGGTCCAGAATGCCGCTGCTCGCCTCTTGACTGGTACTCGTAAGAGGGAGCACATAACTCCTACTCTGGCATCCCTTCACTGGCTCCCCATACATTTTAGAGTTATTTTCAAGATCCTCTTATTTGTTTTCAATCTCTAAATGACCTTGCGCCACCTTACCTTTCTGCGCTCATCCGCCCCACCACGCCTAAGGTCTGCGGACCAGACATTATTAGAAGTACCAAGAACTAAACTGAGGCTCAGAGGGGATTGAGCCTTTTCTGTTGCTGGTCCCTCTCTCTGGAATGACCTCCCACTGAACATTCAGCAATCCTCCTCGCTGCCCATCTTCAAAACCCGCCTCAAAACTCACTTGTATTCTTTGGCATTTGACTTAGTATGACTCAGATTTGATCTTAGTTTTACTGTTTGGTGCTATCTACCATCTTTGTTACTGATTTATTGCTTTACTGTTGTATATGTTAGTTGCTCCATATACAGCACTTTGTGTGCAGCGATGGCTGTTTGAAAGTGCTCTATAAATACAGTTGAGTTGAGTTACGTATTTTTATGCTTTAGAAAACATTTATGTCTGAATTTTTGGGGTCTTGGAACAAATTAGGGGATTTACATGAAAAACACGTCTCTGCTTACAAAGTTTTCTAGTTAAGAAAAAGTAGAGGTACCACAGTACTACATGAATTTTACATAATGTAAATATTATTGTGGCCGAATATAATCACAGGATATACATTCGCCTTTAAAGCTGCCTTTAAAGCTTTGAGCCCGCACAGGAACATGTTTCTTCTCACATTTGGATGAGATGTTTTTTTTTTTTTTTTTTCCCCCTTTATTTGGTTGTTTTTTGTTTGTTTGTTTTTAACTTTGTGTTCAATTTAATATAAACAATCAGGCTTTGGAGTCTGCAATTGCACCTGTCAGTCCAGGAGATGTATTCAAGGTATATGTTCAAAAATTACATTTTTACAAAGAATAATCGCAAAACCTGACTGACTAATGATATACTTCGGTTTCCTCTTTTGCTCCGTGATTACTTTAGTGATGCTGTTAGGCTTTTTAAAATCCAAACAAGATGATGAAATACTGGCGTCAGCAATCAGGCTGGATTTAAGAAGCATTGTTATGTTTGAGCAACAGTGTCGTGGATATGCATAACTTGCCATCCATGAAAGTAGTTTTAATTTATTCATGCAGCTTGCAAAGATTGGTTGATTTGTTTTCATTTATTCATGAATCAAATTATAATCCCAATTCTGTGGTCCGTGTGCAGTATAGCGATTTGTCCATGGTGTTAAGAGGATAATCTCCAAAAAAGGCCGAAATTATTCAATAAAGAAGGCAAGCTCAAATATACAAAGTACATTCTGAAGTCAACGTATTTTTCATCTTGTTTTGGTACACTTTAAAAATCCTAACCTGCGTTGCTACCAACTAATAAATGGCTGATTTCTGTCAATAATTCTGCATGGCACATGAACCACCACTACTACTAATAATACTTCTCTTTTCGCGTACCCAAAAACATCCATGTAGTGATCGCATACCAAAAAATTGACATTCTTCCTTAAAGATTTTGGGGTATTAGCTGGGACCTTCTGCATTGTGTCAGGAAGCGCAATATTTTCTTGATATTGGAAACAATTTACAATTAAAAGTTGATGCATCTGCATCGAGCATGTTCAGACACGGTCAGATCTCTCATCAGTAATTCGGTTGAATATCGCAAGGTTCCTTGTAGTATTTTTGCACGACATAATGCAAATCACGTTTGCCGTTGTTACTTGTTTCCATTGTCTCGCCTCTTCTCCAGTTGGGGTGCCATGCCAGCTTCATCATCTTTCATCATTACTGTCTCTGACATTTCATTCGACAGAAAATGCATGACCTCTGAGAACTGTTGCAGGATGGTAGTGTTCTGTCTTTGGATGTCATTTGGTGACCCACTCTGGCTAAAAAGTCCGCATGGGTTAGTTTTGCGATATGGACAAAAAAATGTTGATTTTGAGCTTCAAAAATACCATCTTCAAGATCTCTATTTTCATTTACGAGTAGTCCCAAATTTAAAATAGTAGCATCAAAATAAGTGGTGAAAAGACAAAGTGCATCAATGACTAAGGTGTTTTTAACTGACTCGTGGGGAGCGCGTCTTGGGGAACTTGCAAACTTGGTCCCAAAACTCCCCAAAATTCCTCCCCTCTAATGTCATTTCACAAATTATTTATACACATGCACATAGCAACAACTAAAAAGTCGAAGGTACATCATAATGTGACCTTGCAGCACGAAATTGAGCACATGACAACACATTTTGACCTTGAGCCGATCGTGCAGTGACCCCAAAAAAAAAATCTGTTTAGATTCAATATTTAGATTAAAAAACAAAAGAAATAAAATGTGAATACAGGGCTTTCATGTGAGGTTTACTACAGATGACACACCATGTCATTGATGTATGTCACAAGTGGACCATCTGCGTATGTGACAGAGTTATGAGTACCACCCCAAATTTCCACTTTTATACTGATTTAAGTGGGATGAAATTAAAATCAAATATGAGCACTGGTAAACGTGCAGATGGAAAGATGATCATGATTGGTCATTTCAAAGCCTGTCTCACCCTCCCCACAATACATGACTTGGGTGACTTAACAGTTTGCAGAAAGTGTTGATTGGTTGCTTATGTATTACATCAAATATTTAAAAAAACAAAACAAAAAAAGTGTTTTAATTTCCTTTATGTGGCCAAATGCATTTCAGATTCGATATCCATCATAAAATATTGTTCTAGTCACAGGCCACCCCAAATGGTAAATAAGACTTTTTAACTGACACAAGATTCTTAAATCAAATTTCCCATTGATTAGATTTTTTTAAAAAAGGCCCACGAATAACAAAAATAAAATAACCCAAACATTGGCTGATGATGCCACAGGAAATGAATTGTAAGCTGAATGGGATCTTCAAAGTCAACCTTTCTCAGCTATTAAAGGCTTAAAATCATGATGTCCTCACCTGCTATTGAAATTTACTTTCCAGCGGTCTTTGAACAGTTCCTGAAAGTTTTGGGCCACCGTCTTTTTTTAAAGGTGCTGGTTGCTGTGGACCTCACAATTAGGGATTTCAACCTGGCAACATTAAAATTGCTTTCACTTTGTCACCTGTTGAGGGGAATCCATCCATTCATGTTGAAGGAAAATAAAATTAGGATTAAAATATATATCACTTCAATTAGTATTTTTTTTTGTTTTAGCTGTATGGGGGACCATTTAGCCAGAGCCGATCACATTGGTTAGTTACACAATATTGTGTCTGTTATTATGACAAGTAATTAAATATCTAGCCTCCTGTGGATGCAGGCGTTATTCGCCTAATTAACAGAACCCTACCTCCTTCGTGGTGTGGCTCTCTTGTAGGGTTGGGTATCAATTATCAATTTCATTTTGATTGTTCTTATTGCTATTAGTCCATTTGGGGGGGGGGTGATACACGATGATAATAATGATAGTCATACTTTTGTTGACATTACTTACTGGTAATTATGTATTGCACGGAGATAAGCGACTCCGAGTGTAACGGTTGCTTGCCTTCAACAGGGTGGAGGCAAACATGCCGCTGTTTGTGAATTGCTCGAATACAATTCTGAATAAATGAGCCCCATCTTAACTAGCAAATCAATGATTTATGGATACCCAATCCTACATAATTGTATCACTTCCTAGTTGTGGCATCAACTCCATCACCCCAGCTGATAAGCTGATGCCTCCAATTAGGAAGCGCTTTGTGGCAACATAAACTGTGTCCAACTGAGTCTTTGACTTTCTGATCTTCTGTGAAGTTTCCTGAGGAGTCAGAGATGGACCTGTTGTCAGTCACCATTGATGAGCCATCCCATCCTCATGATCAGCACCATCTTCATTCTTTATCCATAATTGGAGACCAGAGCTCAGTTTTCAGTGCTCCTTGCACGCCTGCTGTTCTCTCACCCACGATTCCCTTCCAGCACGATGACATGCAGCGAGATGACCTGTCCTCGTCTTCCTCTGAAGACTTGGAAAAGGAGGATGAGTTTGAACGCGAGAGATCCCTGAGCTATCGAAGGCCTTTGTACGTTTGTTTTCGTCTCCCTTTTACTCTAGTTACTCTTGCATTCCGATTGCGTGAATGGTATAAAGTCAAAGAATACTCATGATATAATAAATTATCATTTCTGCTATGGTGTCATGTATTCGCTATCCATTTCTTTGCTCTTTCCCTTTAGCCAAGCTTCCCACAGGAAGTCATCAGGCTTTTCAGCTGTGAGTCAGTTGTTCAGCGAACGTTGGCCGAGTACACCTGCCAATCGGAGCTTCGGCGGCCCAACGACAGAAAGAAACATCGACTTTGAATTGGATGTCCGTGTAGAAATAGACAGCGGGAAATGTGTTCTTCATCAGAGTACGCAGCAACCTGAGCATGAAGAGATTTCATTCAGGAGGTACAGTGAAAGTCATCTTACATCTTGGTCTTTTTAGATACACAAACCTTTTTCTATATGATTCAAATTTAAAAAGTACAAATACAAAAAAAAACAAAACAAAACAAATGACTATCATGCAGTAGATGAACCAGCCTCTTCTCTCTGTGGGTTATGTAGGAGCTGTGATCGCAGCCTCAGAAGTCTAGACCAGGAGTCCCCTCCAAAGAAGAAAAAATTGCAGCCCACATACACATCCACTACCCATCTTCTCACTGGAAAGAAATGTCCCTCTTCACTGCAGACCAAATCGAATGACCTTGAGACCACAGTTTTCTACATTCCAGGAGTGGACGTAAAGGTTAGATTCTCCCTCAGCAATTCAAAATGTATTCTGTTTGGAATAGCTTTTACATTGTGAATTATTGATTCTCCTTTGTCCCTCGGTCCAGTTGCACTATAACTCCAAGACCCTGAAGACTGAATCCCCTAACGCCTCGCGTGGATCCTCGCTTCCGCGCACACTCTCCAAAGAGTCAAAGCTGTATGGTATGAAAGATAATGGTCCTCCCAATGCTGTCCAAAGCCAGACTAACTCGCTCCTACCTCCCCCGCTCCCACCTATCCCATCAGGTATTGAGAGTTCTCTCATTCTTAATTGCATGCCTGGCCTCCATCCCGCACCTCTGACACTCAAGTGCCTTGCCATTCCGTGCTCCATCGAGCTGCATGCCGTGATTGAATTCTAGGCATTACTCCATCGCTCTCCTATGGTCAAATGGGCACATGCATATAAGAAAGATGCAACTTCTGTTGAGTTGGCATTTCTTCTTGAACTGCATGTCGCTGACATACATTTCACTTATTTAACCACATCATGTGTCTGTAGCCAAAGGTAAAAGCAGCGGTGGGGTGAAAATGGCCAAGCTGTATGCCTGGGTGGCCCTCCAGACTCTGCCAGAGGAAATGGTCATCAGCCCTTGTCTTCTTGATTTTTTGGAGAAAGCACTGGAAACCATTCCTATCACCCCAGTGGAAAGAAGCTATGCAGGTTGTTTTCCCTTTGTGTGACTCATTCGGTCGCCACTGTGCTCTCATTACAGCTGACATTGGTTTTTTATCTTTGCTCTCGTCTTTTTGCTCTTGCTTCAGCTGTGGCTGCCCAGGAAGAGGACATGGGTCAGTTTGAGACAGTGGAGCCACTTGAGGAATCAGCCACTTCCCTGGTGTCTGCGTCGACGTCGGCATATTCTTCTTTTCCTGTGGATGTGGTCGTCTATGTCAGAGTTCAGGTACAAGCCAACTCACAGAATTACAAATATTTTTTCCATTTTTTAAAATCAATCAAAAAGATATTCTCTTATTTCATAATTCAACATTTGTGTCTTAAGCCTTCTCAGATCCGCTTCAGCTGCCTGCCCATGTCCAGAGTTGAATGTATGCTCAAACTGCCATCATTAGACCTGGTTTTCTCATCCAACCGCGGTGAATTAGAGACCCCACCTGGGGCTCATCCCAGTGATGGGTCACACCCACCCTCCTCCACTCCACCTGGGCACCACGTGCCCAAACTACCTCCCAGCAAAGGTCTGTGATTCCAATCATATTCCATTTTGCTCACGAGTGCCCCAACATCCTCTCAAATCTTTTTTGCGTAATGAGCCATCGCTTGGTAATTTGTTTTGCTTTTTATTGTGACACAAAATCTGAGGTATGAGCAAACTTGTGTTACACTAAAGTGGGGGGAAAAATTTTGCCCACTGATGCATTTGAGAGCCGTTTTTATTGAGCGCCCCCACGTCATATGAACACAAACACGCTTGACTCCAGCTCCTTCTGTCACTCAGTGGACCATATCCCTTAAAGGCACACGTTCAACACACAAATACGTACTGAAATACACAAATACACTTTATAAATCTGTTTATTTTGTTTCATTCTTATTAATATTTTTTATTCTGTTTTTATACAATGCAGGGCTATTTTTATTTACCAAAAACATGCAACAAACATGTTTTTTTAGGACTTGAACAGATTGACATTTCTATAGGAAAAATTTGAGTTATGAGGAAATGAAATTTGTGTGAAATCTGTGTCTGTTCATTTTCCCCGTTAGTGATTGTGACCGTATAAAATAGCCTGATTATTTCTGCTTTCTTCTTATCTCTAGCCTCTCCATTACTGGGGAGCCCCCTGGGTAGAAGCCGCCACAGCAGTAGCCAGTCGGACCTCACTGGGGGACCGAGTAACTCCTCAGGTCTCAGCTTCACTGCCTGCATGTCTGACTTCTCACTCTATGTGTTCCACCCCTACGGCGCCGGAAAACAGAAGTCTGCTGTCACAGGCCTGCCCCCGGGCCCAAGCCCATTAGGTAATAAATATGATGACGATGGTAATAAGAATAATAATAGATTCTACCTTAGGTCACCTTCAATGAACAATATAAAATTTGAAACCTACAAACTAAAGAGTAGAAGATACAGCAACCTAGTATGTAATACAAGAACCAGAATATTACCAATAAGTCTCTTTGGGGTGGGAGTCTCTCATCTGTAGACTCTTAGACTTTGGATCCACAGGGTTATTTTATTAATGCTGCTGCCGAAAACATGAAAAAAATGGCAACTAGTTATTGGAGAGATGCTAGTCTGCTTTGTCTCTACTGTCGACGTGCCATTGAGGTGCAGGGTTCGATCCCGGCTCCGGCCTCGCTGTGTGGAGTTTGCATGTGCTCCCCGTGCCTGCATGGGTTCTCTCCGGGTATTCCGGTTTCCGCCCACATTCGAAAAACATGCATGGCAGGTTAATGGAAAACTCGAAATTGACCCGAGGTGTGAGTGTGAGCTTGGATGGTTGCTCGTCTGTGTGTGCCCTGCGATTGGCTGGCAACTGGTTCAGGGTTGTCCACCGCCGACTGCCCGAAGACCGCTGGGATAGGCTCCAACACCCCCGCCACCCTTGTGAGGATAAAGCGAATCGGAAAATGGATGGGTGCATAGATGTTGTTAAATAAGGCCGAAGGGGAGAATTTAGATTACAAATAGAATAAATCCAAGAACAGAGCCTTGGAGAACACCAGAGGACGGGGAAGAAGGATGTGAAATTATTTTAGCAAAGTAAACAAATGCGTTCATGTGTCAGTGTCAGGTAAATCCGATTCTTTATTAGTTTTTCTCATGTGGCCTATGTAGAGATTACATTGTGACCTGATTATTTTGTAATTGCGGTCATTTGTCCTGAAGGTGCAGTTGATGAGGAGCCTGCATCTGTGACAGGAAGAAAGGACTCTCTGAGCATAAACCTGGAGTTTGTTAAAGTCAGCTTATCAAGGATGAGACGTACAGGAGGTCCGACATTTATTGAAAGCTTCATTCCTGGTAAAGGTGGCAAAATGGACACCACTCTTATCAATATCTCAGGTACGTTGTGGGCTCTCTTAGAATAGAACTTATGAGAATCATCTTGATTGTCACAGTGATCATACTAGTTAATTGTTTGTTGTTGTCTTGTTATTTTGTTATGCAGGAAGTACGTTTTTTATCAAATATTTTTAATAGTTAATTTTTTTTTCTATAGCTGTTTGTGATATTGGCTCAGCTTCCTTCAAGTATGACATGAGACGATTGAGTGAGATTCTGGCCTTCCCAAGAGCCTGGTACCGCCGAAGTATTGCCAGACGTCTCTTTCTTGGAGACCAGACCATCAACCTGCCAGGTACCTTGTCTAATTTGTGTTCGTGACCATGTGTTGGGTGAGGTTCATTTCAGATGAGTTTGAAGTAAGTTTTGCTTCTGATGGTTTGGAACTCTTTTGACCGCCTTAAATCATGCTAAAAATTGAGAAATTAGTGAGGAAAAGAATTACTGATGCACGATATGATACATTTTGACAATACAATAATCGAAAATTTCTTGCTGTGTAAATCCGACACCGATGACCAATGTATACTGCAAATATATCTGTTGCTGCTGCTAAAAAAAATAAATGCTTCTCTCCCAGTGTACTGTTATCGCTACGTGTTAGATACTCCGGGTATGTTAACGCAGGTCAACAGCAAGCCAAACTCATTTATTCATGAGCCAGGAAACTGAATGTCTTGCTCCTTTATTGCGGTCTTCTTGACGGCGTACAGTGTACAACTGTGACATCAGCTCAATAAAATGTAGAGTGAAACTGAAATGAACAGATTTAAAACATGCATTAACATCGTGTACATAAATACAACACAAATCGTCTAGTGTAAAACAAAAGACATAAATGCAGCTCTGCGTTTTCGCAGTACCTTCGCATGCTAATTAGCTTGTTAACACTGATTTAGCATAGTCGTTAGCAGTACTCTGAGCTAGCGAGTTTCAGTGACAACAATTGAGGGAAAACGATCTCCGAAACACATTTCTCAATAATTCTAAACACGAGCAGACTTACAGCCATTGCTTTCGAAGGTGAAACGAAAGGAATATAACTCAGGAGGACCAGTTGCAACGACCACGGTCAGGCTTTCTGTAACAACTCGTCTGATGAAACACGGCGTCTGCTACCCACAATGCACCGCGATAACTAAATGAATATTCTAAACACAATTACTATTAATGAAATGTCCCGAAACTTTTACTGTGGGCAGAACACCCAGCTCTTAATGTAGTGGGTTGGGAGGATGATGACGATATTTTAAAAAAAAAAAAAAAAACAGTGGTCAGTGACAATGTACAGTCACGTTTTTCTACTTTCTGAACTCTTGCCACTTCTGACGGTGAGGCGATGAACAATCTCAAAAGATAGGTTTAGTATCTAATCCCAGTCCTGGAGGGCCGCTATCCTGCATGTTTTCCATCTGTCCCTTCTCCAACACAGATCATCAGCAAGCTCTGTCGAGGCCTGAACAATTGAATCAGGTGTGTTGCAACAGGGACAGATGGAAAACATGCAGGATAGCGGCCCTCCAGGACTGGGATTGCCCACCCCTGTATAAGTACCTAAAGTTGGTTGCACCCCCACTTGTGTTTTATATATTTAACATGTGCAAACAATAGCAGGGCGGCACGGTGGCCGACTCTTTTTTTACAGGTACTCCAGTTTCCTAGGTGTGTTAATTGAACATTCTAAATTGTCCCTGCGTGTGATTGTGAGCCTGAATGGCTGTTTGTCTGTATCTGTTCTGCGATTGACTTGCAAAAATGACGATAGGCTCCAGCACGCCTCCGAATCATAAACTGGCTCCGATAATGGATGCCGCCTCAGGCCTGCCGCAAAATTCTATGTTTTAAAGTTGTTGTTTACGATTACAAAAAAGAGCTCTTTTGCGCCCCAACAGATGTTTGACAAAGCTCTATCCAAGTACAATCGATCAAAAACTTGCAGTTGAAAACACTGAATTCAAAATATTATTCGTGTACATGGATGAAATCCTGTATTTTTTGGAATGGTTTGCAACTAACTAGAATGTGCAGAGTGCAACAGAACTCATGGTACTGTAGCAATGACAATGTATGACACCAACCCACTCTGAATTGCAAACAATAACGCTGGACTAATAATCGCAACCTATGCTGTGTAGCTTACCGTTCTTCCAGTCACGATGGGTCATGTCTCCATTCCATGTCCGGGCGTTTTCCAAATACTGAGCATCTGGCTCGTACATGTATGGTCCAACATAAATATTGCCAACAATCTCCTTTTCCTCCAACTCTTGAAGCACCTGAATCCCCTCAGATAAGTTTGAAAAATCACTTTGTGGATCAATTTCTGACTCTGCAAATTTTATTTTCTTTTTTTTTTTTTTTTTTAGTGGTGCCATTGTTCTTCTTGAATTGATGTCACACTTCCAGGGTTTCACTTTGGGAAAATGATTACTTTGACAAATTTACGAAAAAGGATGTTTTTTCATGCCTTATTTAATGTATTTTAATTACGTTACTGGTGACATAAAAATATTTATTTTGGGATTTTCTGAAATGACTCCACCGTTGGCGTTTAAAGAAAGAGCAAAGAAAATATGTGGAGATACTGCACGCAGTGGAACACTTTCAACAACAATTTCATAGCACGTTTAAACCACGAAAGCCACATGCAATATTATTGTCCTGTATTTTACCGTGATATTTTCTATATCTTTGTTGGACTTTCAGGAATTCATAAAATATTTTTTTAAAAGTTAAGTTAATTTTGGGGCTTTTTTGGCAATGCTCCAAAAAACACAAAATCAGTGAAGTTGAGAATTGCAAATAGGTGGAGCAGAGTTGTATATACCATCCTGACTTTTCTTCACACAACTTTGTGTTCCACATTGTTATCTACCACATTACCAAGGCTGTTCTTCACTTAACACATCTTGACCTTTACCTCATTTCATTCAGCCTCTGGCCCTGCCACCCCCGACTCGTCTGAAAACATGACTCAGCATCTGTCTCCCGAGTCCAGCCGCAAAGCCTACTGGAGGACCTGGGACGGCAGCACCGGGACACACATGCCTCAGTCCCCCAATGTTTTCTCTGAGCACACCACAGGAAGCACCATGTCCCCAGGCGGTCTTGGCCACCTTAAGTCCCCTGCACCTGGACGAACCAGAAGTGTGTCGGATTCATCTGCACCAAGAAGAGGTAATCTCACACACTGGAACTCGAAAGGACTTTGAGCACATAAAGTGTATCATAAAGCATCAATTTTTAGTCTGCGTTCTCACTGCAGCTCAATCCCGATTTTTTTAAATGTATTTATTCCCCCCACTCCAGATGCAACACACATCAGATTTCTCCTTTTTTTATTCATACAATGTGAACATTACAAGTCCCTTTTTTTCCAAATCTGATCTTTCGTATGTGGATATGAATCTGATATGTATCCAATGCGTATGAACGCTCATCCGCACACATTCGAACTATACGTCATCACAACCCTAAATAAAATCATAAAATGCGCCCCTGCATGCTAACCTCCATAAACATTGCGCCATGTGACATCATATTTTTCGGTAACAGTCACTCGATGTTGTAAGTCCGTGAGTACGTGACGGTGTGTTTTGCCCTGAGCCCAAAAACAGGTGACTAAATAAGTGACTTTTTCAGTGTCTAATGGAGCATAGGTCGGCGATTCAATAGATTCACAAGTAGCGATTTGTGAATATGCAGTGGGACACTGTCCAGCATAGAGAAGAACCTTTGACCAAGCCACCACTGCAAGATGAACAGAATTCGATCCACCACTAACCTTACTTTTCTTTTCATATTCTCATCCAGATTCAGTGACAAAAACATCCACTCCTTCATTTAGTAAAAATGGAAAGGCAGCAGGGCAGCATGGGGCGCCATGGGAGACACTGGTGGTGTTTGCCATCAACTTGAAACAACTCACGGTCCAAATGAACATGAGCAACGTCATGGGAAATAACACGTAAGCTGTTAATGTTTCTTTTCACATCTTAAAGCTGAGATGACTAGTGGCGACATGAAATGATGCGTGTCTTTTACACTGCTTTCTACTTTCTATTCTTTATTCAGACTGTATGTCTGCATCGATTGTCAGCCTGAGGGGTTATAGCTATCCGCCAGGGTTGGAAGAGTTGCTTAAAAATGTATTCCAATACAGTTACCAGTTACTTAGTCATTAATGTAATCCATATACCATAATATTAAAGTATTGTTACTTGATTACCTTCAGTTACATTTGGATTACTCTTAAAACCACATTTTCTAATCAAGACTAAAGAAACTGAACGTAAATATAAGATGCCATATAATTGTCTAGTCTTTTCTTTCTTATAAATGTTTCATAAAACTATTTAGCCAACAAGATGCGTTCGCATAGCTTGAATTTACTCATGAGATAGATGCATATCTGAGTCACATGAACAATTTTTCCTGTAGCAATATAGACCACGGCAACAGGCATCAACAGAGCTACAGTGGTACCTGCTTATGAAAATAATTAGTTCTGGAAGAAATTTCTTAATTAGAACATTTTGTAAGTAGAGACGCGTTTTCCATGTAAATGCCCTAATTTGTTCCAAGCCCCCCCAAAATTCAGACATAAATGTTTCCTAAAGCATAAAAACGCATCAGAATATGTAACAAATACAAGTTACAATTAGATTATTGCACAATAAATGAGAGTTGTGCATAATGTAAAAAACAAAGAATAAAGAATAAAAAATGGTCATTTAACTTTTTTGACCTCTTTAGTCCATGTTCTCTCTCAGAAGTGGTTTTTGCCTGGCGTTTTGTCAACAACTGATCCGTTTGCTTTTGTCGGCTTTTAACAATCCTTCGAAAATGTCTGAGCCAAACATCAGCATAGTGAGCGATCGCCCGACTGGTGAACGCTTTTTCTGGGTGATTCACATTTACATAAAACTATCGGAACGTCTCATGGCCCAAGGGGCGAATGACGAGAACGCTGCATAAACACATCTATTCTACACACATAGACAAAGAGGGTCAAGGTCCCTCTCAGCCAATGTGATGCCAGGATGATGCTCGGAAATAGCCAAAGGCAGAGGAGCTATAAGTATGTTGCATTCAGGAAACTCGGAGCTGCGAGTAGCAGTCCATCCTGTATTATTACCTTTCGCATCTTGAAATTTCTTTCGTAACAAGAGGCAATATTTTCCTGTTGAGACATTTAGCAACTTGAAAATTTCGTATGAAGAGACGTTCGTAAATAGAGGTACCATGTATTGTTTAACATCACCTTCCCAACTCTACACCTCAGCATCACCACACCGTCACAAAAATAAAGTATTTTTCTGAGGTAGTGTTACAGCAGCAGTATTCGCAGGTTTGCTAACTTATAAAACTTTCAATGAGCAGAGTGCTTGGTTGATGATTGCGATCCAAAATCCAAAAGTGTCTGGGATCGCCAGGGCCCACTTTTGTTCCAAAATGTCTGCTTGTGTAACGATGCAGTTCATGGCGAATTTGACTGGAGGTAAAGTTTAAACTTAAGTCGGAATTCCTGAAAAGCCTTCCATCATATCTGAGCTGAGGGTGCACTGATGAGCTCGGCAGTCATCATAAAGTTAAGAAGCACAGAGGTGTGCAAGTTTCTCAGCTGGGAGTTCAAGTCAATTCTCCTACTCCTGTAAATGATTTAGATTCTCAGAATATTATCAAGAATAACACACTGGATCAGCAGTGTTGTTGTTTTATTTGTTTTTTAACAAGAATCTTTTTCAGCATTAACTTAGGCAGTGATCAAGAGATGCTTCAATGTAATACTTTCAAATTCAGTCTACACATACAACCGCATAAGAGAGCAACCACAAAGCTGTTCTGTGAGAGGCAACAATGTTAAAGTGTCAAGTTACTGTGACTGCTGACCTTTTTCTTTCCACTAACCTGTGCGTTTCTCACTCTGGAAGTCATTTATGATTCATAGAGAGTGCTTGTGTATTATTCAGCAGCATTGTTTCCCCTGCAGCTGGACGACCAGTGGTCTGAAGAGCCAAGGGCGGCTATCTGTGGGTAGCAACCGCGATCGAGAGATCAGCATGTCTGTCGGCCTGGGACGCTCCAAGCTTGACTCCAAGGGTGGTGTAGTGGGTGGCAATATAGACGTGAACACCCTAGAGATGGTCTGTAAGTAAACAAAAACACACACCACCATTTTTTTTCTCCTACAGCTTATTGGGAAGCTCTTGTTACATTGAAACGTAACCTGGAGCCACGAAGCCAGAACAACTGATTGCTAATAATCAATTATTATCCCGGTCGCTAGTATGTCTTCAAATTTAAAATACCCGAAAATATGCCAATCTGTAGTTGTTGAATCGCAACTGTGCAGTTGTCCACTATATTACAAAAACCATTTGTACAAATAAATCTTTTTTTAATACATCTCTGGTACACTCTGAAATCAGGTGTACGAAGCCCAATGCCACTATTGGCATACATTGGTTATAAGGTGCACCTTCTCTGCACCTCTCTGCATATTCTAACTAAATATTCTAGCTTTCGTTTCAGTTTTACTGGAAATTTATTTTAAAATGAGTGATTGTTTCCCTAGCACACATCTCTGAGCACCCAAACCAGCAACCAAGCCACAAGATTCAGATCACCATGGGCTCCACTGAGGCGCGGGTCGATTACATGGGCTCCAGCATCCTGATGGGAGTTTTTAGCAATGCTGACCTGCAGCTCCAAGATGAGTGGAAAGTCAACCTGTGCACTGTTGATTCCAGCATATCGGAGAAAAGGTATGACATTGTCATCGGAACAAAGCAAATAAATCACCAAGTGTGCTCTTCACTTGATTAGATACAGCGCGGCAAGCTAGTAACAAAGCTTCCCTCCCTTCCACCCAGTGAGATCTTTGTCCATGGGGACTTGCAGTGGGACATTTTCCAGGTGATCATTTCCCGCTCCACCACACCGGACCTAATCAAGATCGGCATGAAGCTGCAGGAGTTTTTCACTCAGCAATTTGACACCAGCAAGCGGGCCCTCTCCACGTGGGGTCCTGGTCCCTACCTGCCTCCAAAAACCCCAGTTGTCAACGCAGAGAAAGGAGCGGCAGAGCTGTGTAAGTATTCCCTTTTGCCTATATTGCTGAATGAAGTTTCCAAAGAATAATCACTCGGAAAGTATCGAGTCCTGCTAGTCACCAGAAGGGCTTCATAACTAATACATTTCCATTGTAACCAATGACCCAATTTAGATATTCTCCATTTTAACTGCACAATTTATACTTGTATAGCTCTGCTCATTTTTCCACAGGCACCAGGTACTACAAGGAAGTATTTCTTAAGAACTGATAAGCCAGTCTTCGATGCATACCAAAACAATACTTTGACATAAACCAACTGCTTGTGGTTTAATGGCGAAGGAATTATCCGTCGCCTTCTGTGTTCGAGGTCACTCGTTCTTGACTGCAGAGTCACGATATGGGGATAATTATATCTTGGACTATACAGTCAAATGAAAAAAAAAAACGCTTTCGAGCATGACAGTTTACAAATTGCTGTTGCAGAATTACAACGTGCCGAAGCTACATCAGCTAATATAAATCCCGTAATACTGTATTGGCCCGAATATAAGATGGTGTTTTTTGCATTGAAATAAGACAAGTAGGGTCGTCTTATATTCGGGGGTCTAGACATTATACCCATTCACGACACTAGATGGCGCCAGATATCATTGAAGCGAATTCTGAACTTGACTCCCCAGGCCAAAGTGAACCCATGTCATGAAGAATAAAAATTAAAAATAGCGGTAGCACAAAGAAGAAAGATAAAAATAGCGGTATGAAGGAAAACAGAAGAAAATAATAGAAGAGATAACAGAAAATGGAGAAACGTAGCGACAGTCTGGAGAAAAGTGGGTCGAAGATCGGCCAGGTTAACCGGCAGCTGAGGAGAAGTTATGATGTAATTTACTTTTCCAAAACCAGAAGCCATTCATTTACGAATGTGATTGCACTTTAGTTTACATATTTAAATGTTCCGATATTAAGCTTTGACTAAGGCAAAATAACATGATTTTTCTCTCAAATATATTGTTATAATCATTTTTTTCAGATGTACTGTAATTATTTTCTGTATAAAAATTAATTTGGTGTTCAAAAAGTCTTTTTTCAAAATTGAGTTTTGAAAAGAGGGGGTCGTCTTATAATCAGGGCCGTCTTATATTCGGGCCAATACGGTACATCTTGAACAAATAAATTAATTATAATGATATTACCATAACACTTTATGTCCATCTGTGTTGTGATGTGTTGCACTGCTTACCGATATATTAATATGAACGATAGTTGTGGGTTTGCTTTTTTTTGCAACTTGCCTTTGCGTGAGTAGTTTTGGGAGACCCAAAGACCTAATTTAGCTTCTTGTGGTTGTTCTCCATGTGACATAGCTGCTATTCCTTGACATGACTTGCACAGTGCCTGCGTCTGGGAGAAGTGTTCTTCCCTTCTTCGGAGTCATCCCATATTTTAGACGGCTATTCTTTTCAGGCACAAGTTATTTTCATCCTCATTAATCTGCCGTTGCTACTTCCTCTGTCCACGGCTGCTGAGCTGCTCACTGGATGTCTGTGGGGTCCACTCTACCCAACAGAAGAGCACGTTTTAACTCATTCAGTACCAGCCAATTCTGGACCAAGTCTGAAAAGATGTTTAAAAACGTCTTTGGGAGTGAATGAGTTAAGGTCGCATCTGATTGGTCAAAGTCAGATAAATGCCACCATGTGCAACAGATTATACTAAACCTTAAGAAAGTATTACCATATTTTCCACACTAAAAGGCGCACTGGATTATGAGGCGCCTCTTTTGTAATTTTTTTCACATATTGGACGCACCGGATTATAAAACGCAATCTACAATGCATCCACTAGATGGAGCTACGCTCAAGGAAATTCAAACAGAAGGATCAGATGTCAGTAAAATGTGGGAGACTGGACTGTCTCAGAAGTGTTTTGTTATTTATTCCTTTGTTGTGTATTCACAAACGAGGAAATCACAAAATAAATTCTGTAGGGGGGGCGGTAGAATTTATTTTGTGATTTTCTGTGTTGATGCATTATTTTCAATTCTCGTAGTTTCATTGGCGTAATCGTTAATTTATGTTTTTTGGAGGCGGTAATGAACGCCTCTCGAGTTGAATGGGAGAAGGCACAGAGACGGACAAAGATGTACCTGTATTTGTTGAGACTGTGAAAACCATTAATAAAGTGTGCGTTTTAAAAAACCAACACCACAGCTCTCCTTTTTTTCGAGCTGCAACAAAAACTTATTTAATTAATAAAGCAGCGACACAGTTCACTGAACCAACAGCAAGTTATAACACTGACTCGTTAACGTTGAACTTTCCTGCCACTATTCTTGCCGCTATTCTATTTCCGTGTTCTATTGCATGTTTCCAGCAAGGAACCATTTCGGGGTCGACATATTACCGTAATGACCATACACAAGGCGCACCGGATTTTAAGGCGCACTGTGAGCTATAAGAAAATGGAAGACTTTTAGGTGCCCCTTTTAGTGCGGAAAATATGGTAATTCATTGCACGTCTTTTTGAGGAGAGTATTGCACATAGCCATTATTTCCATAATTATATAGGGTGTCTATAAAGTCTCTTTACCATTTAAAAAATGCAATTGATTAGATATTTTATCCATATTTGTTCTATTTTATTCAGCGTTTATTAAAGTTTTGTTTTTTTTATCTCTTTTTATACACTTCTACATGGGCACCATTAGTTGCACGAAGCACATCAATCCTGGATTTCTTGCCATGTTCGCTGTAGCATAGCCTCATCAATTGTGGCAATGGTATCAGTCATCCTTTGCTTTCGGTCAGTAATGTCCCTTATCTTTGTTCGATGCACGATATCTTTAACATAGCCCCATAGAAAGAAGTCCAGGGGAGTGATATCTGGTGAACGTGGCAGCCACGGAATTGGCCCATCCCTTCCAATCCACCGGTCTGGAAATGTTTGATTGAGGAACCCACGAACATGCAGCCCCCAATGTGGTGGTGCACCATCTTGCTGAAAAATGATGGTTGGTTGAAGGTCATTCAGTTGTTGTGCCACATATTCAGTTCAAAGGTCAAGGTAAACATTTGCAGAAATGGCTGTGTGGTTGAAGAAAAATGGACCAATTATTCGATTGCACATGATCCCACACCACACATTCACCTTTGGGCAGTGTGATAAAAAACTTAAATAAACATTGAATACAATCGAACAAATCTGAATAAAATAGCTAATCAATTGCATTTTGAATAAATTTTTGAAATGGTAAAGAGACTTTATGGACATGCTGCATATTTTTTCATATATTTTGCAGCCCCAATTGGGTTCATTTGATAGTGGCTAACCACTACCAAAACCTTTAAACAACACTATAAAATGGCAAACTCACTACAGGGCCATATAGGGTGGATAGGGAATTGTTCCGAACGCAGCCGTCGGGACATTGGAGGATGCACGGCTGAAATTATTTAAAAATAATAAAATAACACAGATGCTTTTTACTATGGATTGCTTGCTCTCTTGCTGCAGATAGACACTGCAAATACTCCACTTTGAAGTCATTTTTCGAGGTGCCCTCAGTTCTTCCCGGAATAAAATGTCTGTCTTACTACTGAGTACCGTGCGTGTGTGTAGGTGAGATGGGGGCATGAGAGGAGGCTACTGGCAGCAAATGTTGCCTCGTAATTTGATCATTTGTCCTATTTCATCTTCCTTTCCCCATTTGAATCTTTATAACAACAATAACTTTACGGAGTAAGCAAATCTGCTTTCCCTCATTGGATGAATTGTCAATCTATTTATCTAAATATATCTCCATCTCAATTGATGGTCAACCTCGTCCCTGTATCTCGTAAATAATAAGGGTCCACTGTGTGTGATGAATATGTATTGTGTTGATATATTTCCTCACAAGCATATTTGGTATTGGAGCAAATCAAAAGTAATTAAAAGTTAGAAAGTTATATTACCTTAACATTATGGTGCTTGGATGGCATGACAATCAATTTTTTTTTTTTTTAACAGGTAACAAGTAACTGTATTGGAAGACATTTTAAAAGTAACCCTCCCACCCTGCCAACCATTACATGTTGAGATAAAAATACAAGCAAGTGATGTCATTCTTTGGTGTTTGTTGCCGTGTTCCAATTGACGTACTGTATTTTCCACACTAAAAGGTGCACTGGATTATGAGGCGCACCTTCAATGAATGGTCTATTTTGTAATGTTTTTTCATATATTGGACGCGAACAATATAAGACGCAAACTACAATGTATCCACTAGATGGAGCTACGCTCAAGGAAAAGCCAACAGAACACTACACTGCACTACACCCTGATTTATATAGCGACGATCAGATGTCAGTAAAACTTATTTAATAAAGCACCGACCCAGTTGACTTAACCAACAGCAAGTTATAACATTGACTCGTTAACGTTGAACTCTCTTGCCGCTGCTCTGTTTCCGTGTTCAACTGCGAAACCGATCGCCTTAAGTTTGAACTCTGCGTTGTAAGCATGTCTCGAGCAAGGAGCCATTTTGGGGTTGACATATTACCGTAATGACCATGCACAAGGCGCATCGGATTTTAAGGCGCGCTGTGAGCTTTTAAGAAAATGGATGGCTTTTAGGTGCGCCTTTTAGTGCGTAACATACAGTATTCACTGCAGCCTGGTTTTCAGTTTCCCATGGTAACATTTTGAAATTTACAAAAGATAAACTGGGGTTAGTAGAGTTGAGACAGCCAGGCAAATACTGTGCAGTGGTACATACACAAGAGGAAATATGCATGGCCGAAAAACAGTGCTAATCAACCATTGTTCCCTTCAAGATGATCTCACTTTGTGTCCCATAACAGACATGGATGCCGCGCATCACCGTCACTGGCCCGGGGTGCTGAAGGTCATCGCGGGTTGCCACATATCCCTCTTCCAGATGCCTCTGCCCGAAGACGCTGTCCAATTGGGTGGCTCCATGAGCCTCCATGGCAATCACATGACCCTGGCCTGCTTCCACGGCCCTAACTTCCGGTCCAAGTCGTGGGCTCTCTTCCATCTGGAAGAGCCCAATATCGCCTTCTGGACGGAGGCACAGAAAATACTGGAGGATGGTGAGAGAAAGCTTTCATTCCACCAACCTCTTAACATGCCCAAGATGCTGCCTGGCACTACAATCGGTTTTCTAACACAGGTTCCAAGGACGATTCCACATACATTGTTCAGACACTGGACTTCCATCTTGGTCACAACACAATGGTGACCAAGCCCTGTGGTGCCCTGGAAAGCCCGATGGCCACCATTACCAAGATAACGCGGCGGCGGCACGAAAACCCTCCACACGGAGTCGCCACGGTTAAAGAATGGTTTAACTACGTCACTGCCATGAGGAATGAAGGTGACTCTGGTTGTTGGTTTTCCTAATGCTCTATAATCAAATCTGATTACAAAAAAAAATAACAACAATAATATTCCGTAACTGAACATTACCACAGTTGAATTCATTGAACAAGAAAAGGAATGCTGATTTTGCCTAAGGATTACATGTGGCTTCTTCTTAGAAACGTGATGAATACCCCCTTGAAAAAGCGACTTTCAGCCTTTCTTGAAGCAGACTATCTTTAATGCAAAATAACTGAGATCACGCGAAGAAAAGAAAAGTTTGACTTTAAGCTCAAAGGAGTCCTGACTCTTTCTTTTGATCACTCACTTCAGAGTTGAACTTGCTCAGGAATGTGGAAGCCAACAACCCAGAGAGTGGAGCCGCTGCCAAGAGCTCCAGTTTGCTGAGCAGCTTCCGCAGCAACTCCAGCTACAACCATGAGACTGAGACCATCTTTGCTCTTCCCAGAATGCAACTGGACTTCAAGTCCATCCATGTACAAGACCCTGATGAGCCTTCTCTGTCAGGTGGCATGCATTTTCAAAAATACACTAAACACAAGTAGCCCATCCTGAACAATGTCTCTGAGTAAAGAAGTAACATATTTTCTGCACTATAAAGCGCTTCGGATTATCATCTGTACCTTCAATGACTGACCTATTTTCTAACTGTTTTCATATATAGGGTGCACTGCATTATATATATAGGGTGCAAAGTAGCTGCGGTTGTGCTCTGCATCCACAAGATGGTGCTATGATAAAGGGAATACAATAAAATGCAGCTCTATATATCCAGAGCCTTCACCACTGCTGCATCTGTAACAAAGCCATGAGAACTGGTCACAAACACGGACATGAAACATATTAATAAAAATGGCATTACCCAACAATAAATGGAAGACAAAAGTTATGAAGACAATTGATTCAACAAAACGGCACACGAACCTCGGGCGCTCACATCCACAAGGGGCTAAATATTCTTAGAAGTCTTGCTTGTCTCCTTCCTTCCTTCATTTAGTCAAGTAGTTAACTATGCTCTTGGTGTTATCTTTGTTTCATAATTCCTGCGCAGGGCTCACAAAATAGTTGTCTGTTTGAGTGTGTGTTGGCGAATGCACATGTCAATTAGTGTTGGGCAGAACTCTTTTAGGTTACAATTGGTTCCTGCTAATAATCATCACTCGATGGCATAGGAACACTACCAGGAAAACAACTCAATGGGGAAGATAAAGAGACTGTAAAACCATAGGCGCGTCAGATTATAGGGAGCACTGTCAGCTTTCCAGAAAATGGAATGCTTTCATGGCGGTCCAGTGGTTAGCGCGTCAACCTCACAGTCAAGAGGTCGTGGGTTCGATCCTGGGCTTGCGTGGGTTTTCTCCGGGTACACTGGTTTCCTCCCACATTCCAAAAACATGCATGGAAGGCTGATTGAACACTCGAAATTGTCCCTAGGTGTGAGTGTGAGCACGAATGGTTGTTCGTCTCTGTGTGCCCTGCGATTGGCTGGCCCCGCCTACTGCCCAAAGATGGCTGGGATAGGCTCCAGTACCCCCCGCGAGCGACCCTTGTGAGGATAAAGTGGTTCAGAAAATGCATGGATGGATGGAATGCTTTTAGATGCGCCTTATAGTGTGGAAAATTGATGTAAATATATGTGCCGCTGATACAAAGCTAAAAGAACAATAGTCAGTAAGTCCAACAAAACTCAATGCAGCTCTGCTTACCTTTTGTCATTGCAGAGGTGTTGCATCCATAGGGGGTGTTGGTGTTTCTGCATGCACGTGTTTCAGACAATGTGTGAAAATGGGTTGCGATTGTCATGATGTTATGGGCATGTCTTTGTTTGGCAAGTAAACCCGGGGTTGTCACTGCTTTTATGTAAATTAGCCCGACTGTTACACACCTAAAGTTACATAATAGTCCCAAACGACTCGCTTGCATACATTTTTTCGGAATAATGGAGAGGACAAAAGACTTAGTTGGTTGTTTGATTTCACATTTGATGGGAGGGCAGGCATTCTAGAGACCCCTCTACTGTATTTTTTGTTCGACAAGTAATTAAAAAAAAAAAAGGTCCCTTTAATCCTTTCAGGGACAGCGGTTAATACAGTGGGCAACTTAGCATGTAAAGAGGTCCAGTGTATAATAAAGTGTTGATATGTATTCCTGTGAGCGAAAAATATTTTCCAAAGTGTGAGAAAGTGCAATCCTGGAACAGAGCCTCCTCAGCTTCAAGCCCTCGATCAGTTCCTGTGACCGCTTGTGTGTGTTGTTTTTAATCGTGACTTAATTTAAAGGTCACCTTAAACCCATTGCTGGGAGAGTCGATTTTTCCAACATGTAAATGACCATACGGTATGTACGTTTGTGTATTCCCAGATTCCAACAGCAAGCCAAAGGTAGAGTGCAGCGTGGTGACAGAGTTCACAGACCACATCTGCGTGACTATGGATGCCGAGCTCATCATGTTTCTTCACGACATGGTGTCTGCCTACCTCAAAGAGAAAGAGAAAGGTTTGTGGTCAAATCCGTAGTACCCACGAGTCGACCACTAAATGAAACACATCAAGAGTGATAATTGTCGATTGAAGGTTTCACAGAAAGGTTCTGTCTTCTTCCCGGTAAAATGAGGAAACAATATCAGGCATTTTACACATCTGCCTGCGTCTGTGCGGGTGCGTGTGTGGCGAGCGATTAAAGGGGGCAGCCAAGTGTTATTTTTTCACGCAGCAGTACAGTTAAAAAGAGTGACATAATCTACATTTTGATCAGTTTCTATTTGTCAAATTATCATGTTAACACTATTAATTAGGGCCCGGCCGATATGGATTTTTTTGGAGGGGGGAGGGGGATGGGCGATTTTTGGCAAAAAAACGTTTCATTTTATCTTAACCTGTGACTTTAGGTTGTGTGTAAAATAGTGACATCCTGGTCAGATGCTTGCACAACTAGCATTGTTGACCCCAGGCATTGTTTGCCAAAATTAAGATTTGCTTTGTTTTGAATGGCAGGTCCGTAGAATGACCTTATCAACACATTTAATGATATCTACCTCGTTATTGAATATATTTCTGTGTTATAAATAACGAGGTCAGTGTTAATCAGCCCATCAGTGGATTAATCGGTCAGGTCCTACAATTAATTCAGATAAGAAAACCTTTATTTGTCTCACAATAGAGAAATTCCCAATTTACAGCAACAAAATTATGAAAGGGAGAAGTAGAAGAACAAAAATATAAATATAATAATAATATAATATAAATAAATATAAATATAAAAGCATATTAAAAATGGGTGAGTGGGGGTGAGTCCAGGTTTTCACAGGTCTGTCTATTCAATAGCCTGACAGCAGTCGGCAGGAACGAGCGGCGGTGCCTCTCCTTCTTGCAGCGCAGGTGTATCAGTCTCTGGCTGAAGGAGCTGCCAAGTGCGGTCAGGGTGGCCTGGAGGGTGTGGGAAGGTCGGCCCATCACAGCTGTTAGCTTAGCTAGCATCCTCCTGTTGCCCACCTCCTCCAGAGTGTCCAGGGAGCAGCCCAGGGCAGAGCTGGCCCTCTTGATAGTCGGTCCAGTCTCTCTCTGTCCCGGGCTGAGATGCTGCCTGACCAGCAGACTATGCCATAATGGATGGCCGAAGCCACCACAGAGTCATAGAAGGTCTTAAGGAGTGACCCCTGAACTCCAAAAGACCTCAGTTTTCTGAGCAGGAAGAGCTCTGCCCCTTCCTGATCAGAGCGTCCATATTGTTATAATTCATTGCGGTATCGACATTGTGACCATTGAAGTCGTACCCCTGCATTGCTCTGTTGATTCTCTAGCTGAAACGAAAAAGGTGATAGGTCAAGCTGTTTGTTCACACCAATCCAGGCAAAGAATAGAGGGCGCTTTATTGCATCCAAGTTTTTCGATTCACTTCCAGAAAATAGAAAGAGAACATTTGTTAGAGGAGAACATGAGGTCAATAGAGCGTGCAAGGCAACAGTTGTACATGTCTTGGTCTTCACTCTCTCCTTAGCCCTTTTCGCCCCACGGATGTTTGTGGCTCGGCCAGGCCAGAAGAGCCCCACGGCCGTGCACGATAACGGCTCCACAGACAAGGACAAAGACGACGGCATCAACTACACGACAGTGGACTGGAGGGAGTTCATGTGCAATACCTGGCACTTGGAGCCCACTCTCAGGTCAGTTGGGATTCATCTCCTTATACATACACAGCTGTGCGCGCGCACACACACACACACATTCATTTTTTTAGTATCCTTTTTCAAGCGACCCTATGGAATATTCAAATTTTCTAAGAAATCTGAATTTTTTTGCTCACTTCAGGCTCATCTCCTGGACGGGGCGCAAGATCGACCCAGTGGGAGTGGACTACATCTTACAAAAACTGGGCTTCCACCACGCCAGGACTACCATTCCCAAGTGGCTCCAGAGGGGCGTGATGGACCCGCTGGACAAGGTGCTGTCAGTGCTCATCAAGAAGCTCGGCACGGCTCTGCAGGATGAGAAGGACAAGAAAGGCAGAGAGAAAGAGGAGCACTAGCGCCACACCGGATGCTAACACTGGATGGCCGTTTTTCCTTCCGCTCTTTTCCAACCTGGTAGAGTTCAGCATGGCTGTTGACTGCGGTGTGCGTCACCAGCGGCAGCTGTGACTGAGGCTTTTGCAAGGATGTCATCAATGCGGATCTTCTTTTGGAAAAGAGCAGCAATTAGCATCGTATATTTTGGTTGCTTTAATGGTTCCAACCCGGCCTCTGACATGATCCCATGTAGTCCTTTTGGGAAGGCTTTCCACTATTTAACGAGAAATTATTTCTTCAAACATTGCCTTTTCCTTGTTTCCCCATGGAACACATGGTAAATGATGCTTTACTGTCTGTATTTTATGTTGTGTTTAATCGTTTGGATTTTTGTTTTCCCCTTGATGTGAACAAAATGAGCACTGGGAGATTCGGGCATGATCTGTCTTCAGGACATCAGGAATCTGTTATTATTATTATTATTATTTATGGGTATGTGAAATGGAAATCTTGTAACATGAATTAGCTTGATGTGTCAAGCTTGTTTTTGTTTTTAGTCGGTGTATATAATTACATTTCGTAAATGTGTTGATTTCCTAACTTAATAAAATAATGCCACTGGATTTTATATCAGTGTTCTGCATTTTATTTTTGAAAAGCTCTGAATTCCTTCACAAGTACCTTGAACTAATTTTAATTACAGTTGGGGATATACACTAAAATGGCTGCTAAAATGTCATCACCAAGGTTAAAGCCAAGAGCCCGCACTTGAAATTGACTTGTGAGCTTTCAAACATCCTCAAAAAATTTTCATTGTAGGAAAAGCTTTTTTTAGGCCCACGGATAAAATGTGGTCTTTAAAAATTTTTGAGCCATGCTCACTGAAAGTGATGTCACAAACTGACAACATTGGACAAATTACTTGATGTCAGGCAAATTTAAGACCTGGTTTAACACTAACAAGTTTGGTGACACTTACAGTACACTGATGAGCCACAACACGATGACAAGTCACACAAGTTTATGACATCCAAGAGAAAAGCTCTATCTAATATTCTGCTTTTAGCACTGGTCAACAGCAATTTTTAATTAGAGGTGGCTTTAGGTGTCCCTCAACATATTTTTGAAACGGATTTAGCACATCAGCGATTTCGGGATTTTGAGATTTTTTTATTTGAAATTCAATCTATAAAAACTTGCAGTATGGATTTTACTGTGCGTTTTAATTTATAGCGATGACGTTTCAGAAAAAATGCACTTGTTTCTCATCTCTTCATTCTAAAATATTACTAACCATATTACTATTGCATATATATTAATTTTCTATCACTGATATGAAAACCTGATGTGCAAGAGAAAAAAGGGAATATTTGGAATCGGCGCAAAAAAAATATCTTGAAAGGTTTACTTACATCTCTGATCAATTTGTGTCAGCTAAAAACATTTTAAGGTTTATTGCATACTGTAGTGTCGACAGAGTTTACGTAGCTTCAAGCTTCAGTAGCGCAGCGTCAAAAAAACCAAACATGGATTGTAGCGCAGTATGCAGTCAAGCCGAAAGGGAATCACATCAGATCATGTTGAGTGCAGGAGGTCCCCAAAGTTAAAGGGGCACGAATACTTTTACAAGCCACTATATTTGAAGCAAAATTGTATTAGCTGCATTAAGATGAAGGCCGTTTAATGCTGCTTGTCGAAAACTGTTAACGTTTGGAGTATTTTGATGGTCACTCGTCCATCCATCCATCCATTCATTTTCTACCGCTTATCTGGGGTTGGGTCACAGGGGCAACAGCTTTAGCAGGGGAGCCCAGACTTCCCTCTCCCCAGCCACTTCTTCCAGCTCTTTCCAGGGTATCCCAAGGCATCCCCATGCTGCCAGCTGGGAGACACAGTCTCGCTACAGCGTGTCCTGGGTCGTCCCCGGGGCCTCCCGCCGGTGGGACATGCCCGGAACACCTCACCAGGGAGGCGTCCAGAGGCATCCGAATCAGATGCCCGAGCCACCTCATCTGGCTTCTCTCAATGTGGAGGAGAAGCGGCTTGAGTGTAAGCCATTCCCAGATGACAGAGCTACTCACCTTATATCTAAGGGAGAGCCCGGACACCTTGTGGAGAAAACTCATTTCGGCCGCTTGTATCCGGGATCTCATTCTTTCAGTCACGACCCATAACTCGTGACCACAGGTCACTCGTTTCATTCTCAAAATAACCTTTCTTGAAATACTATTTTCTTTTTCTCATAAAATTCCATTATTCTCCCAACTCTCCTGATTTTCATAACTTCTCAAATTTTTGTTCTTTAACTTTGATAAAAATATGCAAATAAATAAATAGTGAGGCCCAAATACTCCTTTGAAGTTGGATAGGACCTATGTTCAGCCAACATATGAATTACCATTAATTTAATTTAATTATGCATGAAAATTGATGCCAAGATTAGCGACGACGAGACTGGGTGAAGTGGTTGCACTTCAAAGCTAGACAGGGAGCATGAAGGAAAAAAAAAAACTGTACTTTAAAATGAATTTAGGTGGAAACAAAGAATTTTGGACTTGCCGCTCGCAATGCATTACAATAGAAACTAATTCCGAAAACTGCAAATGCAGTTTTGTTAAGTAGTGTTAGTTAGCTTTTTCTTTTTGGGGGGAGTTTGATTAATGTCTTGTTTTGTTGGGAAAATGAACTTGCAGCGTTGCCTGTTACAGAACATCCATTTGAATAAATACAAGATTTTTTTGGGGTGGGGGCGCTAGTGTGTCTTGCTGTATGTGGAAGTCTACAAACCTTATCCAACCATTTATGACAGCCAACTCAAAATTTCATGTTTTTATCAGAATTCTTCCTCCTCCCTTGCTTTCTGCAGGACTTTATTAATACACGAGTGTGACTTTGTGCCAGCTCTCATCTCTTCAACTGTGCGATATCCCCGCATGCCACTAGCCATGTCCCACTTTTGGGTTTCATGCTTTTTTTGAATTTTTGATTTCAGTTGCAGGAGAGGCAAAGGAGCACACTGTGAAGAGACGGTGTGGTTGAATTTCTTAGCCAAGGTTATTTTAGTGAATGAGAAATAACAAAATAAGTAAAAATCCATCCATCGATCCATTTTCTTCTTATCCAAAGGTTCGCAGGGTTGCTGGAGCCTACCCCAGCTGTCTTCGGGCAGAAGGCGAGAGATAACTAAAAATCAAATGGGGAAAAAACATTTTCATTTACAAAAAAAAAAAAAAATGAACGAAAATTTGTTTTGAAAAACAGCTGTAACTTTTTTATGGGCTGTAATTCCAATATTGGCCATTAGATGGTGGCACCCTATTGTTTGACCCTGTGTACATATGAAAGAAGAAGATTTCAAGCAGGAAGTAGGCCAACAATATATCAAGAGTAGCCTTGATTGTGCTGTAAATTAGTCATTGTTAAGTCAAGTCAAATTTATTGTCAAATATGCTCTATGTGCAACATACAGCACAGATGAAATTTCTTTCCTCTCAACCACAGGAGAGAGAGGAGCCACTGCGGGTACTCACGCCGCCATCAACAGAACAGTTAACATTAATGACAAAATAACAACACAAGACATAAGACGCAGACAGTCATGCAATCATAACCACTTTTCTGCATACACTTTGTTGTTTGAAGCAGTTCGAGATGAAAGAGGAGAGAATCAAAGTGTCCTTTCACCAATAGATCAGAGACATCATGCTGAAAATGTGCACACGTCTGCTACAAGCAAGGGTTGAAAACAAACAAGAAGCTGTCGCGTCCATTGACGAAAAAAGAGACTGGCTCACATCTCCTGTCCCATGTAAATCCGCTTCAACTCCAAGCCGCGACTCCCAGGTCCACATACGCATCTGCGTTCTGCGCTGACGCTCCTTTCTTCGCATCGTCGGCTCCACAAGCTCAACTCAACTCAACTCAACTGTATTTATAGAGCACTTTCAAGTGCTGTACATGGAGCAAATGAACATATACAACAAACAGTAAAGCAAATCGGAAATAAAAACAGTAGAAAGCACCGAACAGCAAAACCAAGAACAATCTAAGTCATGCTGAGTCAAATGCCAAAGAATACAAATGAGTTTTGAGGCGGGTTTTGAAGATGGGCAGCGAGGAGGCTTGCCGAATGTTCAGTGGGAGGTCATTCCAGAGAGAGGGACCAGCAACAGAAAAGGCTCAATCCCCTCTGAGCCTCAGTTTAGTTCTTGGTACTTCTAATAATGTCTGGTCTGCAAACCTGAGGCGCCGGGCAGGTGTGTAGGGGCGGATGAGCTCAGAGAGGTAAGGTGGCGCAAGGTTATTTAGACATTTGAAAACAAATAAGAGGATCTTCAAAATAACTCATACTAAATGTATGGGGAGCCAGTGAAGGGATGCCAGAGTAGGAGTTATGTGCTCCCTCTTACGAGTACCGGTCAAGAGGCGAGCAGCGGCATTCTGGACCAGCTGGAAGCGCTTAAGCCATCCATCCATCCAGCCACAGACTGTCCAGCAGCACCAACATTTCCGCTGAACAAAACGGGGCTGTGAAAAATGCTGCCCATTACAGGCACAAAAAAACACAAGCGACCCAGGGGCTGTCCAGCACCAACAGTCAAATGGTGCCGACATTCTCCCAATCCAAATCAGTGCTGGTACGCGCGTTCTGCCGAGAAGGCGCAACCACCAAGCACAGATTCTTCTCCAGTGACGAATGTGGCCAAAAAGACGCTGAAAACAGTCCATATCAGGTCCACTCGACGTAACAACAAACATCATATGACCATATGACAAAACAAAACACAAAAACAACAACAAAAACAACAAAAAGCAAGGTTCTTGAAGAGCACTTGCCGACGTCTGTAATCTTACTTTTTACACATACAGAAAACTCTGGCTGTAGATTTATTTTATAATGCACATCTTGGTGCCTCTACTGTTATGTCTTGGGCTTTTATTGTTTCAGTAAGTTCACATGAAAAGAACAGGCATTTATGAATGAAATATGATTTCATCCATCACCCGTCCACCGAGGGCAGAATTTCTTTGCCTTTTCCCCTATCAAATTCACCAAAATCACGCTCGCCTACCTGCGCCAATACTTAGATGTGGTTCCAATAGCACATTGTCAGGTGCACCTGGGGACTTCGGTGGGCCAGAATATGGCATAGAGCGGTCTGCCAACTTCCTAAAGAGGCAAAAAAAAAAAAAAACCAAGAGACTTGCCCTGGCAAAACAGTCAAGATGAGGCAGTTTTTGTGCTTGAATGCAGCAGTGCCATCTTCAAACATGGAGCCCAAAGTTTTAAAACGTCACAGTCACTCTGGCTCGTGTTCTTTGATTTTTTTGTTTTTTTCTGATAAATTCCCCCAGAGTTCTGCTTGAGCTAAATGTATCCTGAGGGTAAAAATGAACTTTAGTATGTCTGCCATCACTCTCCCTGTTCAGTGACCCACAATTATTCAGATTTATGTAAACAAGATGAGAGCTTTTTCTTTGACTATTTGCATGAGATGCCTTTTGGCTTGACAGTCTTGTGTATATATATCAGTGGCGGACCCTGAGGGCCAGCAAGGCCTTCTCTGCTGGCCTAAACATTCTCAGAAAAGTAAATTTACTTTTATGTATTTTATGTTGTTTTATAACATATGTTATTTTACTTTCATAAATATGTAAACAAAATGAGAGCTTTTTCTTTGACTATTTGCATGAGATGCCTTTTGGCTTGACAGTCTTGTGTATATATATCAGTGGCGGACCCTGAGGGCCAGCAAGGCCTTCTCTGCTGGCCTAAACATTCTCAGAAAAGTTTCTGAGAATAACATAAATTTGTTTTTTTATTTTCATAAATATGTTAACAAAATTATTCTCTGTATTCTTTACGTCATATTATTTCCACTTAGTTGAGTGGCTTTCAATGTAAATAACATTGAAAGCCACTCGAAAAATAACTTATTTATTATGGTAGAGTTTTTAACCAATCATATTTCAGCTAGCTTGTGTTGCCAGGTAAATTAAACTTGCTCGGGGCCTTCAGATT
>NW_017805864.1:236887-252344 GCF_001891065.2 Hippocampus comes
ATATATAGAGAGAGAGAGAGAGAGAGAGAGAGAGAGAGGGCAGCCTGGTGGGCCAGTGGTTAACGCGTCAACCTCACAGTGCAGAGGTACCAGGTTCGGTTCCAGCCTCTGGCCTTACTGTGGGTTTTCTCCGGGTACTCCGGTTTCCTCCCGCATTTCAAAAACATGCATGGCAGGCTGATTGAACACTCCAAACTGTCTCTAGGTGTGATTGTGAGCACGGATCGTTGATCGTCTATGTGTGCCCTGCGATTGGCTGGCAATCAATTCAAGGTGTCCCCCGCCTACTGCCCGAAGAGAGCTGGGATCGGCTCCCGCACATCCCGCGGCCCTTGTGAGGATAAAGCGGATCAGAAAATGGATAGATGGATGGATATATATCCTTTACGGAGCATATTGACAGGCACAGCATTTTCCATTTTTTCCAAGGACCTAAGGCGTATCCAGCAGCAACACGGATCCCCACTGCTTGCTCTTTTCATTGAAAAAAATGTTATCCATAATGCTGAGAGTCCAGCTGATTAATTCCATGGTTTGTTTTTCAGAAGAAAAATACAGCAGGAGGCTAGAATAAGTTGAGACAGAAGTCAGCACATGGACAGCGGCTCCTCTTGTTTTATGTTGTCTTGAGAGGGAAGAAATTTCATCTGCACATTTGACAGTAAAGTTGTATCCAATCCAATACAAAAACCAAAGTCACCAAGCTGGTAAATAAGGGAAGCAGAGCAGGACCAGAGCAAAAAGCATCCACCTTTGACCACAGCCAAGCAGAAAAGATGACAATAAGGCCAAAGCCAGAACCAAAACCACGATCGCGGCATAAGTAAGCAAAATGTCGGTAAATTGACACTCCTCGGTGTCCTTGTCTCTCAAGCGATCTCGCCGATGATTTCAGCCAGTCGGTGGCCCATTTGTGTGATTTGAGATGTGTGCTGCATTGGGATTTACCAACGTTTAAGTCCTTCAGCATTTTAGCTGGATGACATCATTTTGTGGCATTCAACATCCAGGGAATTGAAATCTCTGCATTTCCGCCATTTCTAATGGTTTCACATGACAATAATGTCAAACCATTAGAAACAATTCTCAGTCTGATGCAGTGCAGCTGAACACCCTCGCACAGGACAAAACGGAGCGTGATTATACGGGAAAGGCAAAATTAGCCTTAGACTGACCAGTGATGGTAAATATAAAGTTTTGACATGTATTTAACATTACAAAATGCCATTTTACAATATTCAGATGCTACATATTCTCTGTTGTGATCCAGTTTGAAAATGATCAAAATACAGAAGGTCACAGCTTCCAATCAATACTGTCTTAGAAAAACGGACACCGCTTTCGTTTCTCCTTTTCACTTAACTTTAGCCATGCTTGCCATTGTAATTATTTAGAATTAGATCACTCTGTGGTTGTGTGGTTTTATAATAACATGGCTCAGAGTCTTAATTGGAAAATAGATTAGCGATATCTTGACGATTTTTTGCAATGGCAGATAATAACGCAACGTAATTTGACTTTCGATTGTTGGATAGTAAACATGAAATGAAGAAAGTTTATCCAATTAGTGATGCATGTCCAGAAGGAATTTCTTTTTCTCTAAAACAACAACCTGCAGTGTTTCTCGTTCAATTGTCGAGCCAAAGTGATGCGTCTCCCAGGAAAATTATTTCCTTGAAAAAAATCTATACAAAGCCACAAATCAAATTAGGGGCCATACCTGTATGAATGAACCTCCCAAACCCTTGTGCAATTGTTGTATCCAAATAAATTAATTGTTTTTTTCGAAAAATCCAAACCATCTGTGACACCTTCCCAAAGTGCAATCAGAGTGTCATTGATTTATACCTTTTCAGGAATGAAAGCTCTAAACTGTGCTTTGATTCAGCCTCGATCTCAAGGCTTCCATATTTCACTTCATACGCTTACCGTTCCGTCATTTACGTAACGCGGTTGTCCTCTGTCTCGATCATCAGCCAATGTGCTCACTTTCATCATAATCTGCAGCACTGATCATTTGCATCTTTCTCGCCCTCGTCCGCATTCTTGCATGTCAGGTTCTGAACCGAACCGAATAATGTTTTGGATTCCAGAAATGCAGGCTGAGATAAAGTGCGATAACAAAAATCAGAAAAGCGCATCGACAAAATACAAACTGAAATCGCTGGTCACAAGGAGCCAGGAAAAAAAAAACACGTATAAAACAAAAAACTAAAGATAGATAGGTCTAGAATACAACACTTGCAGCACAACAGCGAGCAAGGTCAACAATCCGACAAGAGACTATGCAATTTGGCAGTCCTCAAATACATGGCAGGCTTGACTGGTCAAAGCGGGAACAGGTGCAGCTGCTGGAGGGAAACGCCCTTCACTCCTGCTGAGGCTGAAAACAAAACAAACAGACAGACATGACACTGCATGCATTTCTTCTTTAATTTCCATCCATCCATTTTCTGATCTGCTTATCCTCATAAGCACGCAGGGCATGCTGGAATCCATCCCAGCTGTCTTCTGGCAGAAGGCGGGATTCACCCTGAACCAGTTGCCAGCCAATCGAAGGGCACACATCAACTGACAACCATGCCCGCTCACACTCACACCTTGGGACAATTTCGAGTGTTCCGTTAACATGCCATGCCTGATTTTGAAATGCGGGAGGAAACCGGAGTACCCGAAGAAAAACCACGCAGGCACAGGGAGAATATGCAAACTCCACACAGGAAGGCCGGAGCCGGGATCGAACTCTGCACCTCTGCACTGTGACGCCAGCGCACTGCCCACTAGACCACCGGGCTGCCCTTCTTTAATTTCATTTTTGAATTCTAATGGAAGAAATTACAGTACAGTAGCTTTACAATTATAATACAGTGCACTTGTACAATGTGTACAATATAGCACTCAAGGGGGAATTGCACTTTGACTGTTTTATATCACGACAGAGACTGAAATCACGCACATGCAAGCAGAGAAGTCAATATGAAGAGCCGAGATAAAGCTTTCGAGCTAGTAGTGGTGAGATGTTCAAGGGCACGGCGACAATGGTCAACAAGAAGAAAAACATCTCTCCCAATAACTATTCTAAATCAAAATTTAAAGGCAACATTTTTTTGCTTTCTATTTTCATGAAATGAACTCGAAAACCTAAGACATTCTGTTTACACAAAATGACAATTTCTCTCAAATTTCTTTGCCATCGGGATGCATCCACAAGCATCAAATTGAATTTGTTGACTGAAGGTATTTCTGTCATAGCTAAATGAATTTTATCCAAATGATTTTTACGTTCTAAATTATGCTTCAAGACAGATATTTTAAAATGAGAATCGTGGTACATTCTCAATAAAGAGAATTAAAAAATGAAATGTTCCCGACAATGAGAATATAAGAAAGTTAAAGACCTTTTGAACACTGGGGAATCTCGCGGAGTTTTCAAAGTATTGGATAGCTACAAGCTGAACCACTTTTCAGCAACATTCTCCATGCCCCAGCAGTTTTCGCAGGCCTACAGAGGTTTCCCTGGGGGTATGGAATTTTCCAAAGAAGATCCCTTCTTGTCAAGCCTATTTCTCCAATAAGTGAACTCACTCGAACAGCAATAAAAGTTTGCATTTTGTCAAACCTCATAAGCTCCTGAGAAATCGGTTTTGCTTGTCTCATCCCCGTTCTAATTGAAGTGCTTGGAATGCTCTCTTTTCTCCTCACTTGTTTGAAAGAAATCATGAGGGGTAAGAGCTCCAGCTTAATTATTTTAAGTCAATACACTTTGGACAAAGGATTCGCTTGCTGTGTTATTATTCTCATTTGTTCAATGCAGTCACCTCAAAGTGAAAAAAAATTCAAGATTCCAGTGAGACAAATAAATGAGAAAGGCGGTAAACGTTTCCCTCTGGGAGGGCCACCCGAAGTTCGATCATTATTTTCTCTGGAATGCTCGTGCATGGACGGAACCCAACAGTCTGAAAAATATTGTTGAAACTGTCAACTGTGGCTTGTAGATGATCATCGAGCTTCAGGAATAGTTTCTGTTAGAATGCATTGTTTGTCCACGGTGTCGTTCCTCCCTTTTGTTTTTTTCCCTTTTTCAGTGTGGGCTGGGTGCACCTGCCTCCCTTACACACCTGTGAGTCTTCAGCTCATCAGCCACTTGCAGCAGAAAAGCCAGCCGGAACAGCCACCCGTTGTCAGTTCGTCAGTGACCTTTCCTGCTGCGCTCTCTTCTGCCAAGCCGTTACGCTCTGACGTCCTGCACTCCTTCAATTGGTCGCTTCGACTACCATTCGATTCCTGCCACCTCGACCTATCCCACTCCTGGCTAATAAATCCTTCTGAGTTCATTGTGTCTGCGTTTGTGTCCTGTGCTCATTTCTCACGAAGCCTAACAGTAGTGATGGGTCCATGAGGTGTAATGAAGCGTGTTGACACCATGACACACTGTGTTGATACTGTGTTGATACTGTGTCGCTGACCTGCTGGACTTTCAAAATCCCTGCAGGCAACCCACTTGACAGACTGAACTGAGTGATCTGATGATGAAGTGTATCCAGTATCATTGACATCGCTGCATTCATTTTGTATTATTAATTGTGTTTGAATAATGTGAAAATGATGTGAATGAGGATGCTTGTGGGCTTTGTCTTCAAAAATAAATTGCACCAGTGTCATCCCAATGTTGCCGCAGGACATCTACAAAAACTAAACCTCACAAAATTGGCATTTAGAACAGTTTCCAAAAAACAAACAAACAAATAATAATGAGTAACATATGCCAGATGTAGTTGCAGAGTTGCTGTTGTTGGTATATGATATTTCTGTATGGCAAATTCGACATTTCACCTGCAATAAAATATGTGAATAGTAAACTAAGAGTTACCTTGAAATTAATTTGAATTAGGATGGAACAAGATATGTCAATAATCTGAGAGGCACTTAGGGAGACAAGGAGATTTGAATAAATACGGTAATGCCCTTCAATACGGTCAAGGATGCACGCAGTCGCTCATGCAATCCGTTTGCTTTTTAATAAACAAAAAGAGGCAGCCATTAAAGACACATTTACAGGAGCTGCTGTTCGCCACAACTCACGCCCATGCGCTCCACACTCGGACTCGCTGCCTGAGCCCATCTCCCCCCAACCTGCCCCCCCCCCATTACGCCACCCCCTACTCAACTAACCTAGCCCTCAAAAACACAAATAACGACAAACAGATATTACAATACCCTATTCTCCCAAAGGAGATCAAAATGATCCCCCACGGTGGACAATTTGCGTTTCTGCTCCATAATAGGCACGAACTTCAACAAGCCAGCGAGAGTGAGTTCTGGCTTGTTTCAGCAGGCGGCATCGTGTCACTGGACGCACTTCCTTAGAAACACTGCGTCGACTCAGTCCAGGGGGTGTTGACGCAGTTCATGTGTTGGTCACGTGATCGTCTCGAAGCAGCACACGCGCCGACGCAGGGATTGCTCTGTGAGCTTGATGCGTGCATCGACGTGTTGGTGTTGCTGGACCCATCACTACCGGTAACCTGTCACGTGACCGAGAAGCGCTTGACCTGCGACACACTGAGTGACACACTGTTGACGGATGTAACAGAGAATTCTGTATTTTTTTCAAAATAAAACAAATCGGAGATTCCAAAATAAATAAAACAGAAGTTTTATTTGTTTTCTTATGAAAGTTAAACTAAAGTTCTTAGTTCTTTCTGTGCGGCCAAATGACCCACAGACTGGGCGTTGGGCACCACTATCCTAAAGGAACACTGTCTACAGTACAGCAGCCTGACACACATCTCATGTCACAATGAGCACCCGCTGAGAGAACTTGGATGGGAGCAAACCGGTTGAAACAAGCAAGAGAAAAATATTAGCAACACGCCGTGCACGGTATTCATAAAATGCAACTCTTTTATTGGATTCAGTTATGAGAATGCGCAAGTGTACTTGATGTTTTGGTTGAAAATTGTAGTTTAGTAGAAGATTCGATTTGTCCATACTCAACATTTCCTCTATTTTTCCATTTTATCTGTGAGGGTGACACATCTCGGATGTCCCTTATGAAACTTTTGTACTGGATGTGAAAGTGAAGTTTCGATTCTCCTGAGTGAATACCATCAGATATTGAGAAGGATAATGTCCTGTCAGAATAATTTAATTTAAAAGCTTTCACCCTCATGTCACACTGCACAGTAGCTTTTGATTATTTTAACAATTCCAGACTAAATACCAAGCTCTCGAATGGAACGTTAAAAAACAACATAATCCGCTCATCATTTCAAATGCCGTCTCTCACAGAATTGGAGAGTCTATTTATCACTGTTACTTTAGAGTTGGAGGCAGAATCATGTTGTGCTCAAAGCCAATGTGATTGCGATGCATTCTAACTACAACATGCATCCATCAGACCAGTTGGAGGGTGAAGACTTGCGCATCTCTCCACCGCCTCATTGAAAGATTGCTGGCTCGGGTTCTGTAATCATCCTTTCTGTGAGTTTATTCATCCGAAAAATGTGCCAAACTGTTGAGGCAAAGCAAAATGTTTTGAATCAATGAAGGACACATACAAAGAAACAATAAAAGTGTTTTAGTTTTCTTTAGCACACTGCTTTTTCCTGATTTTACTCATCTGTCTTCACTGGCGGTAATCCAGTAGTTAGCTCATCGACCTCACAGTGCAGAGGGCGTTGGTTAAATCCCAGCTCCGGCTTCCCTGTGTGGAGTTTGCATGTTCTCCCCAGGCCTGCGTGGGTTTTCTTCGGGTATTCCAGTTTCCTCCCACATTCCAAAAACATGCATGGCAGGCTGATTGAACACTTTAAATCAGGGGTGTAAAAAGTGCGGTCCGGAAACGGCCCCCAAGGAGGTTCGATCAGGCCCGCAGGATCAAGCGAAAAAAAAATGCATAGACATGGAATGAATATTTTTAATAAGGTGCAATTCATGGAGTATCCGCTAGGGGACAGACTGTTTTGATCAGAGTAGAAGACAACATTGTGTTCATCAGAGAAGAAGACAACAGCTGTCTCAGTCTGTCACTGAGACAGACCCAACACAGCAGACGCGATCAAGGACATGTGAATACTTTATTTTTTTAGACATTTAATAGCACTCTCCTTAGTTTGTAAGCTGTAGGCAGGGATTAAATTTTAATTTTATGTGCACATGTGTAAATAATTTTAAAATTCCTTTCTTTATAAATCTCGTTTAATGTTAAAGTGCATTACTATATTTTTCAAAACCAATTACTTGTTAAAGTTTTGTGCGTTTGTACAATCAGTTCGATCAGTTGCAATGCATATAATGCAAATATGTGAATGTGATAAAAGTAAATTACACATTTGTCAAAGGAAACCTAAAGTGCTTCATGAAATGTTTTGTAAAAGATATGTTCATTCAATTTCAACATTTTCCTAATGTTTTTGTGCTTCTTTAGAGCAAAACAAAGGAAAGACATGCGGATGGTTGTTCGTCTCTGTGTGCCCTGCGATTGGCTGGCACCCGGTTCAGGGTGTCCCCCGCCTACTGCTGGAAGACGGCTGGGATAGGCTCCAGCGGATCGAGAAATGGATGGATGGATGGATGGATGTCTTCACCGTCTTGACTTTCACTTGTCCTGAGAAGAATGAAATATGTTTCCAGGTATTTATTTTATTATTTATTTATTTTTGTATTTATGCTTGGTAGATACTTTTACAGTACTGTATTCATCGTGCAAGTGCACACAGTAATTGTTTTGGCTCCATTTTACCTGTTTACATGCAGGCCCAAAGTTTAATCAAAGTTGAATGTACCATCATCTTAATTTTCTTTATTTTTAGTTTGTATAACCATCCAAGACATGTCATTTTACGCTTATCCTGTACATGGTCGTGCGAGCCTATCCCAGGTGACTGTCCCAGCGAAAGTTAGTCTACACCCTGAACCGGATGCCAGCCAGTCGCAGGGCACACATCGAAATGAACAACCATCCACATCGTCACTGAGGTGCTGCCTGCACGCAAGTCAGGCGAGTGTGCCACTACACCTTCGGCGACATAATTTTTTATATACCTTCGAGAATTCAAGCGGTAAGGAATAATGATGTGAGAGCTGCTGCTTGCTAGTGCTGTGACTTACATATACAACTGGTCAACTAATTGCAATTGCTATTGGTGACTAGTTCACTCGCAAAATAATCATTTTGGGCAGCCCTAAGTGACTGCATGAAATGAATTTGTTACAATTCTGGAATAATCCGAATTCTAAAAATATAGACAAGGAAAACATTACTTTTACAAAAAAAAAAAAAAAAAAGGTGCAAGACCGACAAAGTACAAATGAGATCGCTGGTCCACAGAGCCGTGACTAACATAAAAGTGCTTGCAAATGGCAAGAATTCAATTTGGAGAAAATACAAAAACAACACTCTGAAAAGAAACTTAACTACTACTGACAACAAGAACAATTTATGACTTGAAGAGCGGAGAACAAGATCATGAACGTCTGGTAAATTGCACTTGGTACGAGAGTCGTGAGCTAGGCGAATAATCTGACATAGGGTTGTCGGCATGGCAGTCCCAAAGTAGTCACTGACATTGATTACAATACGTGACAGCTGCGTCGCTGGAGGGAACGCCCTCCACTCCAGCTGTAACTGAAAACAAAACACACACAAAGACCGTGACAGAGTTCGTGATCAACATTGTTATTCACATGACATGCATTAGACATACCAAGGAATGCAGAAAATTAAACCTGAACAGAAGCTCGTGGATATGTGTGTGTGTTTTTATGTCATCGCTGTCCTGTGAAAAACATTTGTCTGTTTTTGTCATTAGAAAAGAAATAAATGCGCGAATGGGGTGTCCGAGGCGTGGACACCTCATTAACATAAAAAAATGAACATGTTTTTCCACAAGAGAATGTGTGTGTGTGTGTGTGTGTGTGTGTGTGTGTGTGTGTGTGTGTGTGTGTGTGTGTAGCATTATAACCTCTGTCTGCCTACCTGACACTCTTCCCACTCCAAATAAAACTTTCTAGAACTGCCAGTGCAGCAGTTATCTCTGTCAGAACATTTATTTCACTTCTTTTCCAGCCCCAAAATGAAGATGGCATTGTAAACCTTTCAGAGTGCTCTTGACTTTCGAATTTTTTTCTGATCCAATATAGAGTACTTCAGGTAGCTTCAGTTCTCTTATGCCTCAGCATTCTTTATTTACTTTGTCTAACATTCTTGCCAGGTCTCAAACTTTAAAAACACTTTACCATACTAGCATTGGCAGGCTTTTATACAGCTCATGGCCACATTGGTTAATCTAATCCATAGGTGTCAAACTCAAGGCCTGCGAAAGTAAATTAAACATGTTAACTTCCATGATGCTTGCGAAAATCCATCCATCCATGTTCTGAACCACTTTATCCTCACAAGGGTCACAGGGGCATGCTGGAGTTTATCCCAGCTGTCTTTGGGCAGTAGGTGGGGGACACCCTGAACCGGTTGCCAGCCAATCGCAGGGCACACAGAGACGACCAACCATCCGCGCTCACACTCACACCTTGGGGCAATTTGGAGTGTTCAATCAGCCTGTCATGGATGTTTTTGGAATGTGGGAGGAAATCAAGTACCTGGAGAAAACCCACAGAGGCCCGGGGAGAACATGCCAACTCCACACAGGAAGGCCGCAGCTGCAATCGAACCTGGTACCTCTGCACTGTGAGGTCGACGCGCTAGCCATTGGAGCACCGAGCCGCCTGCTTGCTAAAATCTGTATCAAAATTTCAAATTCTCATGTGTAATAAATAAGAGGCCTCCCTGTGTGGAGTTTGCATGTTCTCCCAGTGCCTGCGTGGGTTTTCTCCGGGTACTCCGGTTTCGTCCCACGTTCCAAAAACATGAATGGCAGGCTGATTGAACACCCTAAATCATAGGTGTCAAACTCAGAGCCTGGAGGGTCGCTGTCCTGCATGTTTTCCAAGTCTCCCTGTTGCAACACACCTGATTCAAATGAACAGGTTCAATGTCAGGCTTCCGCAGAGCTTGCTGATGATCTGATCATTTGAATCAGGTGTGTTGCAACAGGGAGACTTGGAAAACATGCAGGACAGCAGCCCTCCAGGACCGGAGTTTGACACCTATGCTTTAAAAATTTCCCCGCGACCCTTGTGAGGATAAAGCGGATCAGAAAATGGATGGATGGATGAATAAATAAGAGAGATATTGTCAGCGTTCTCTTGTAACCAAACCCCTCATTTCAGTAACTTAAACAATAATTGAATAAACCGTTATTCTTGAACTCTTCATATGGTTTCAGTCATAACACCCTGGGTCTCATCGCTAATGATTACATGCAGCAGCAAGTATTTCCCTCCCCACTAGTTTATGAAGTTAGAGTAGCACACTTTCTGCTGAGTGTGTTTTTTAATGGCCAAATGTTGAGTAGAAAGAATTGCTTACCCGTAATTTATATATCAAAAAGTCTCATGGGGTCCCAATGTATGAGATGTCGAAAAACAGCACAAAATGAAAAATGCACGGGGAATAAATTTTTTGGGGCATGCAGCACAACTTAGCTTGTCCAATGCCTGCCTGAACCATTCATTTTCAATAGATTTTAAAAAATATATATTGATGGTCCAGATGTATTTGGGTTGCAAATATTTGATATAATTGTGACATTTTGAGGAGTTAATAATTTCACAGATCAAGAACCTGTGGCACAGCCCCTCCAAAATCCCAACATCCGTGCATTAAATTCAAGTGTCTCATTAAAGCTCAGATGACTGATAAACAAGTAAGTAAAACTGCTATCGCTGGTCTGAATAGAATTGTTGTTCAGTGTTTTGTTCTGGAGAATTAAAGTTAAAATACCTGTTTGAAGGGGGACTTATTCAAAGGAGTGCCATTTTTTTAATGGTAAATCTTGCAAGATTAATATATAACAGGTCGTTTTTTTTTCTTAATTTTGATATCTATTTATTTACATTTTCATGATTTATTTTCCAGGCAACGTATTTATTTTTATGTTTAATTTGAGTTAAAAAGAAGACAGTACCTGAGAAGGAAATGTTTCAACTAAGGAAAACGAAATAAGAGAATTTTCATTTCATAATCAATTGTATTATTATGAAATATACGTTTTTAGGAAAAATAAAATACGGCTCGTTTTTATTTTATGAGCACTCAAAACACCTACTACACTCCTTGGTGAAAATGTTGAGGAAAACTGCTGTATATTGTCTCAAATGTCCTCATTGAGTATACGCCAACTTGGGATGGGGATGAACTCGTTCATAAATTAAAAATAATAATTAAAAGGGTACATTTAAATTTGACACTAAAGAAACGTACAGTACTCGGTGTCAATGAACGAGTTAATGTGACGCAACGTGCAGAGAAAGAAAGCGGACAGTCACTCGTTGCCAATTTTCGCCGGCAGTCAGCGAGCAGCGGCCGCTGAATCCAACAGTGACTTTACGGATCGTGACGAACGGAGGATCACGGTCGAGTTTGGATGTGATTTCAGTTTGGGACAATGTGGTGAAAGAGGGCGCCGCTCATTGATGCTGCCGGTCGGCCGCGGCAGACGTGACTTGATAAAGTCCGCTGAAGTGAGCAGGAGAAGCGGCTCTGGGAGATGAACGTGCCCGGGAAGCAGCAGCCTCAGCCTATCGAGCGACCTGCCAGCCTTTCGCTTCCCTGCGCTTCGGTAAGTCAACCCATATTTCATTGGGTGATGTGTGAACTCCATTTTACCTTCCTCCCGAATCCCGAGTCACATCGGCGGGGGAAAAAAATGCCTGTTGTCATTTAACCTAATGTGATTATTTGACATAATAAGCTAAAACGCACAATTTTGAAAACACAAATTGTTAGTAGGTTCACTGGCCTTGATACAAACGTAATGTGGAAGCTAATCTTAGTTTTGCTCCTTTTGAATATTCAGAAATATTTCAAACTTAAAGGGATACTTCACATATTTATGTCATTTGCAGCGGTAAAATGTTAATATTATGTCTATAATTAATTTGTTAACTTCATCATTTTTCATGGACATTTAATAACTTTAAAAGCCATTTAAAAAAATATATAGCTGGTCAACATGGTCATTAAACACGTCACTAGAGACAGATAACTGGTCTCATGTGTGTCAACTTTGACCTACAGACTGTACAATGATATACAAACACAATTTCACGAATGGAATACATCTATTCAGTAACGTTAATCCTGAAAGAATGAAGCCATGTCGTTTCCAGTCAATTCTATGAAATAAGTCTACCCAGTGAGATCGTGGTCATGGCACAAAATACACTTTGGAGAATGAGCGGGACCAGAAAGTGGAGCAGACAGCAATACGTCTGCCATGTCGGTTGGCTCACTTCACACGCATGGACAATGCTGTCATTATTACGTTATCCTACCTTAGGTGCATGAAGGTCAGAGTGCTGCTTTGGTCCGGTGCCTCAACAACTTCATTTACGAGCGTGGACTCCACTTGCACTATGAACATAACAACTACAACGTCGCCGTTTGCCCCGTGGCCAAGGTTTGCGAGAAAGCAGAAGCTCATCTCCCACTTCTTTCTTGTTAAAAAATATTCGGCATGGCCTCTGTTTTTAATGTCAGGTGCGTTATGTGTCTCATCTCCAACTGTAAATTACTCCTTGTCCCGGAAATGTTCACTGCACACATGGATGCCTGCCTTACCATGCGCTCACCGGTGCTCTACAAAACCTGCCTTATAGACTTTTTGTAAAAATGGTAGAAAAATATGCCGGAGTGCACCTTGTTTGCTCTTTCTGGTCGACCCCTTGCAAATATTTGCGATGCATTATGGCATTGTTGTTCTTTGTGTCTTCCTTGTTGTCCAATACAGTGTCTGTAATACAACAGTAGATTACACACGTAACATCACATGAATGTACCCGTTTGATGAAAATGTTGTCGTCAAAGTGACATATATGAATATAGAGATGACTTTCTCTCAGCTCTTACACATGCTTCTAAGATAAGATCATTAATTACTCCGGATGAAGCCACACATATCAAATTCATGAAGTCAGTCACACGTTACATTGCCCTTTTACCATGTCAGTCATGGATAGCCGTCGCGGCGCGCGCATGAACTGAGTGGGTTTTTGCACACTGTTAATACAGAAGCCCACCAATGGAGTAAGTTGCTACAGTAGCCTAATATGTTATGCATTGAATTCATTCATTCATTTTCCGATCCGCTTATCCTCACAAAGGTCGTGGGGGGTGATGGAGCCCATCCCAGCTGTCTTCGGGCAGTAGGCGTGGGACTCCCTGAACCGGTTGCCAGCCGATCGCAAGGCACACAGAGACGAACAACCATCCGTGCTCACAACCGCACCTAGGGACAATTTTGAGTGTTCAGTCAGCCCGCCATGCATGTTTTTTGGAATGTGGGAGAAAACCGGAGAACGCAGGCCCTGGGAAAACATGCAAACTACACACAGGGAGGCCAGAGCCAGAATTGAAGCCTGGACCTCTGCACTGTGAGGCCGATGTGTTAACCAGACGCCCACCGGGCGCCCATACATACATACATAACAAAATAAATAAAAACATTGAACTCAAAATGTCAATGTGTGTGTGTGTGTGTGTGTATATATCAATCTATCTATCTCTCTCTCTCTCTCTCTCTCTCTCTCTCTCTCTCTCTCTCTCTCTCTATATATATATATATATATATATATATATATATATAAATGTGTGTGTGTGTGTGTGTGTGTGTGTGTGCGAATCATTTGCAAGGCAAACACTATTGTGATGAAAATGCTAACAATGCTAATTTTAGTCACAATAATCCTGTTTCATTTTTTTCATCTCAACCAACCACAGCCACTTTTTAACAGCTGGCTGTTTTCGGGAGTGAACAAGACACCAAGGGCACCCCAAACTAACATCATTACAAATGGGATTAACTATGGACCGATGCAATACAATTATCAGGCAATCACACCCAATCTTATCCCTTTCAAAATAAATAAGAAGTGGCTTGCATGTCATTTTGAATTACCAAACCCTGTGGTCACACGCCTGAGGTTGTGTTTTGGCAGGGACTGCAGAAGGATTATTATATCTCCGTGCGAGCGTGAACAGTGATGCTTTTGTAATCCAAACAAAAATAATCCTGTATATTTTCCTGGACCAATATGAATAATTGGAAAGAACACAAACATCCTTTATTATTCCTAAACTTAAGAATCAGTCTTGCAAGTTGCTGCTTTCAGCAGTGACGGGCTCTCGATGAAACCAGTGTGATTCAATGACCCCGGTAAAGGAATTCCATATACTGTACCTGAAACATGTTTGAATACTGTACAATATATTTGTGGTCTTCATGGGAAAAATATTCTCCATCTTTGTACAATATTTTGTTTTAATGCTGTTTTAATTTATTCCAAAAAATGTCAGCATGTCAACTGCTGACAGGACCCTTGAGAGAAGAAAACTGGATCAAAATGACACTGGTTTTCCATCCATCCATTATCCGAGCTGCTTATCCTCATGAGGGTCACGGGCGTGCTGGAGAAGACTCTGGTTTTAATTTTCATAATTAATCCCTTGAGGAAGATCAAAGATACATTGATAATCAACTAACTGCAAAGCCCGGGACTGACTATTTTAATTATTTAAATGTTTGTGTCATTAAATCCTGATTCAAATTTCAATGTCACCTTGTGGGCAGTCCAGTGGTTAGCGCCTTGATCTCACAGTGCAGAGGTTGTGGGTTTGATCCTGGCACCGGCCTTCCTGTGTGGGTTTTCTCCGGGTACTCTGGTTTCCTCCCACATTCCAAAAACATCCATGGCATGTTAATGGAACACTCTAAATTGTCTCTTGGTGTGAGTGTGAGCGTGGATGGTTGTTTGTCTCTGTGTGTTCTGCGATTGGCTGGCAACCTGTTCAGGGTGTCCCCCAGAAGGGGCGAGCTGACGGACGACACATTGACAAACACTCGGCAACTATTTTTGTTGGTTTTCAACCAGTTTGTGCAATTTCACCGATGTCATTTTTTAAATATCATGAGCAATAAGTGTTTTATATATATATATATATATATGTTTCGGTCATAATCCGAGGCGTAAAAATCTTGAATTTTTCTGGTCGAAATCCGATTTGGTTAATAACAGACATCTGTATATGCAGAGGTCATGTAGTATGTGTTGTGTGACCATTATCTACTCTACGTATCTCTGCCAAAGCCATATTTGTTTCCTGATATTTGTGCCAAATGTAACATTTAGCACATGGTTTGGTTTAGGTTCACGTCTGCTTTGTCCTGGCAAAAATAATGCCTACACACAAGGAATTTATCTCTGGTAGAATAGGCTCCACTAGTATTGTAATAACAAGTAACTACGAAAAAACAAAGATATGATGTATAGGCAGTGGCGGGCCGTGCATTTCAACCTTAGGCCTTCAGTGACGTCACATACATGAACGCAATACTGT
>NW_017805864.1:253523-289943 GCF_001891065.2 Hippocampus comes
AAAGCCACTCAACTAAGTGGAAATAATATGACGTAAAGAATACAGAGAATAATTTTGTTTACATATTTATGAAAATAAAATAACATAAATTATAAAATAACATAAAATACATAAAAGTAAATTTACTTTTCTGAGAATGTTTAGGCCAGCAGAGAAGGCCTTGCTGGCCCTGAGGGCCCGCCACTGTGTATAGGTATCCAAAGACTTTCCGTAATGTAAGGGTACCACTGTGCAGTCGCACTACCCAATGACAGCTGTGCGACAATGTGCAGAGTCATCGAGCAGAGAAAAAGTGATCAGTGTGGTGCAATCCAATACTATGTTGGTTGTGCAGTAATCGTTGCACCATTTTTTAAAGTAACTAATTGCAGTAATTGTAGTACAGCTTTAGGTGTGCAATTATACAGAAAGTCCTTGAGCACGAGGGTTAAACTGCCTGGTGCTGTAGAATATTGATCACTGACAATTGTTCAAGTATGTACAGAGCTGGAGCCGCAAAAATGCAAAGAGCCACTATGAGTTACTGTTTAGGAAGTTCATGGCGACTGGGAAGAAGCTCTTTGAATGTCTGCTGGTTTTGATGCACATTGTTTGGTTGTGCTTGCCTGAAGAGAGTAGCTGGAAAAGGTAGTGGGCAGGGTGTAAGGAGTCCAGTAGAATTTTCCATGCCCTTGTCTTGGTTCTTGCGGTGTGGAAGTCCGCAAGGTGTATGTTAGAGTAGACAAATACAATGTTGTTATGTTTTAAAGTTTCATTTTGTTACATGCTTGATTGACCTCGAAATGCTTGTGTTCAGAACATCTTGCACACAATGGAGGAACACAAAGGAAGATTTAACTTTGGACGGAAGGGAGTACTCTCTAGGAGTACTCGTACACTCCATCATGAGAAAGGGTCACGAGCCAGGTTACAGACATATCAGCTCATGGAAAGACCGCTCATTAAAATGTCTACGTTTCTGTTAGTTTATGGATGTTGGTGCTGGTACCAAGGGAATGCTTTGTCTTTGGGGGTCCACTGAGGGGGCGACCCAATGAGGCCATCCAGGGGTGTGGTATGTAAATGAAGATGTGAATGTTTTTCTGATGTATTGTAATTTGCATACACAATCAATAAAAAGGCTGGCAGAGGCTGCAGAGGTCAGTTGACAGTGGGAAGTGCACACTGAGTGGCTTCATGGAGAACTGCACCTCCTGCCGGCAGTGAAAGACAATTTGTTCCTGTGTTCGAGCCTTTGTCAACTGTCCGAGCGAAAATCTCTGACATTACACAGTGGTAATTATTTTTATTTGTCCTTTGCAGTGGGATTTTGTCCTTTTTTTTGGCAGCCGCAAACCAAATTGTGATAGAAAAACACAGGACTGATTCAATGACTGCTGTGGAGAACTGTCTTAGCACCTCTTGCGGCAGACCATGCTTGCTCAGCAGCCTCAAGAAGTACATCCTCTGTTGGGCCTTTTTCAGGATGGAGTTAATGTTGGCCTCCCACTTCATGTCCTGGGAGACTGTGATTACCAGGAACTTGAAGGTCTCGCCAGTTGACACAGGGCAGTTGGATAGTTTGATGGGCAGCTGTGGCGAAGGATGTTTCCTGCAGTTGACGATCATCTCGACAGTCTTAAGCGTGTTCAGCTCCAGGTTGTGTTGGCTTCACCAATCTATTCCTTCTTTGCCTAAATACAGTAGAGGCCCAATCCAGACATAAGCCGTGTTAACCCAGGCCCCCTTTGCCCATGGATAGCCCATGTGACACAAGACTTTAGTGGCCGATTCTTACCAACGCCCACTTAACACACACAAAAGCCATACAAGAACCAGCTAGACATTGGTGATTAGTTCTAACTTATAACATATGCCCTCTTTGCCGATGTGTGACCCATGTAACACATCTTTGTGTAACTCGTTCTAATGCATTGCCACTAAGCCAGTAAGTGGCCCAGACATTGGTGGCCCACTCTAACAGATGCTCACTTATCCCACAAGCTGATGGTACCTAGACGTGACCAATTTTAACATGTTAGATTAGTCCTCTTAATAATTAGATAGGTGACTTGAGCTAGGCCGACCAGTTTTCTGGTGGTTACTATTAGCATAGCGGGCATTAAAGATAAAAGAACTGGGCAAAGGCTCCAAAACAACTTTTCAAACCCATGCCCGCATAGACCAGATATAGCCCATATGAGACCCAGACATGGTTTACCAGCTCCAACCCATTCCCATTTAGTCCTTATATAAACCTTATGGTACCCAGAAATGGGGCGGCCCGGTTGTCCAGTGGCTAACACGTCGACGGTTAACGGTTGTGTGTTAACGGTTCGATCCCGGCTCCGGTCTTGCTGTTTGGAGTTTGCATGTTCTCCCCGGGCCTGCGTGGGTTTGCTCCGGGTACTCCGGTTTCCTCCCACATTCCAAAAACATGCATGGCAGGCTGATTGAACACTCTAAATTGTCCCTCGGTGTTAGCGTGAGCGCGAATGGTTGTTCGTCTCTGTGTACCCTGCGATTGGCTGGCCACCAGTTCAGGGTGTCCCCCGTCTACTGTCCGAAGATGGCTGGGATAGGCTCCAGCACCCCCCACGACCCTTGTGAGGATCAAATGGATCAGAAAATGGATGAATGGATGGATGGTACCCAGAAATGGATGACCAGTTTTAACTCATGCTCACTTAGCCATATGGGACCCAAACATGGGTAACCAGTTCCAACCAATCCTCACCTAGCTCATCCATAACCCATCCAGGACCCAGATATTCTGACCATGCCACTTAGCCCATATACAGCTCATATGGGACCCTGACATAGGTGAACGGTTCAAACCCATTCCCACTTAGCCCATACACAACCCTTATTGCACCCATCACATTTTCCCAGTTCAAGCCCATGCCCACAAATCCCAGATGACACCTACATGGAACCCAATACCGTTGCCCACTTCTAACCCATTCCTAATTGGTACCCAGGAAGCCCGCATTTACCCCACTTGGGGCCCAACTGAACATTTTGGCTGGATAAGTGGTGAGAGATTTGAATTATTTTTTTTTAATTTTGATTTTACTGTCATATACAACGCAGTTGCGATTAAGTTGGGACATTGTGTTAAACACAAATAAAAACAATACAATTATTTGCAAATCATGTTCAACCTATATTTAATTGAATACACGACAAAGAGAAGATATTTAATCTTCAAAATGATAAGCTTGATTGTGTTTAGCAAATAATCCTTAACTTAGTATTTTATGGCTGCAACACATTCCAAAAATGCTGGGACAGTGTCATGTTTACCACTGTCTTACATCACCTTTGTTTTTACAACATTCATTAATAGTTTGGGAAACAAGCACACTAATTGTTGAAGCTTTGTCGGTGGAATTATTTCCTATTCTTGCTCGATGTACAGCTTCAGCTGTTCAACGGTCTGGGGTCTCCGTTGTCATAGTTTACGCTTCATAATGTGCCACACATTTTCAGTGGGAGACAGGTCTGGACTGCAGGCAGGCCAGTCTCGTACATGCACTCTTTTACAATGAAGCCGTGTTGTTGTAACTCGTGCAGAATGTGGTTTGGGATTGTCTTGCTTTCTGTAAAGCCTGTATTTATCTTTCAGCATTCATGGTGCCTTTACAGATGTGTAAGTTACCCATGCCATTAGCACTAACACAGCCCCATACCATCACAGATGCTGACTTTTGAACTTTGCACCCAAAACGGTTTAGATGGTTCTTTCCCTCTTTGGCCTGGAGGTCGCTTTGTCCACAATTTACAAAAACAACCACTGACTCATTGCGAGTAGAGGACTACCGGCCATCTCGTTACCTCTGTGTCCCGCGTCCTTTATGCATAATTTTCCTGCGGGACGCACAGTTCCAAATAATGTGCGTTTTTGGGACGCAAGGAAATTTCTCAGTCAAAACAAAAAAAACCCACGGTAAATCTTTTTTTCCAGCAACAATCGCAGCTTGATCATCGCTGCCATTGTTGTTTTGATCTTGCGTTAAAGTAATCTCGCGTGATGAGATTTCCATTCTCTCGAGACGAGATTGGCGAGATCGGCCTTCACCTTGCGGGATGATTGCCAAAATGTGTAACAAAACAAGTGTTGCGAACAAGTGTTACGAAAGTTTATTGTGGAGATATCACAGAGGAAGCAGCTAAAGTTGGATAGTTTTTTGCGATGATAAGTTGACTTTGAGAGAGGAGAATTTATGAACTCAAAGACTGAACCATGGGTTTAAATAAGAACCTATTTCTCAACAAATCTTGTTTGCTTGAATTATTAAAATTTTTGCAGCATTTGTTGATAAGAAATAAAGCTATTATCAATGCATATTGTTGTTGTTTGTGTTATTATCATATGCAATTTAATAAGTAGACCATTTCAGAATTCGAAATTTGGGACTCTCTAAACGCATCATGAGACTCAAACTGTAAAATTATCACTGGACTACACGTTGATTGTGCTCGTAATTTCTCTACAAAATGTCAATGCACTTCTCATTTCCAACAGTTGAAATCTGGAATTGCTTTGCTATACAATGAGGAGACCAACAATTCCTATGACGTCTGCCTGAAACTGACCACAGAGGCGTTAACTATACAAAAGCTGGATGTGGTTTGCACAAGAGGAAGCCAATCCCAAGTCAATGTAAGTGCCCCATAGATGTGTTATGATTCATGCTGCATAACTCCAGACTACTTGTCACATTCATAATATCCTTTCGCCCCCCACCCCAAAAAAAAAAAAAAATCACACTTTCTAAAGCACAGAACTGTTGTACTCCGAAGACAAGATACAGGCGGTCTGGGCTTGAGCATCAAAGTAAGCAGATCCATTTTGATTATAAAACCATTGAAGTTGAAATGAAAAGTACTTTGTCAAGCAAAGGTGAATGTCTGAGGTCGACGATTTCATCTGTCTTTCTCCTGCTTTTCAGGGGGGTGCCGAGAATAATGTGCCTGTGGTGATTTCCAAGATTTTTAAAGATCAAGTAGGTAAGAATGTAGTTTCCAACACTTGAAAGTTCACAGCTAGAAAAAAGTCTTTGTTCAAAGTGGCAAGAAATGTTCACAACTAGAGAAATATTCTTCCCTTTGGAAGACCTTGGAGGCACAATTTATTTTTCAAATATATTGCAAAGATGAGTCTTGGCAGTGTACATGAAAATAAAAGAAATATAAGCCTGTAGAAAAATGTACTTTTATAAAATAATAAATACAATCAGAAGTCAGTCAGTGTGCTGGAATCGCCTTTACTCGAGTTTGACCTTTGAGGTGCCACTATACAAATGCAAACTTACACATATAATGATACTGTTTACTTTTTGGATTTGTTAAAAAATGCACAGGTGAGAGAGAACTTTTACTTTGCGTAAAAATATTCAGTCCACCGGACATGCAAGTATGCTGATTCAGGGCCAAAGTATGCCCACCAGACTTTTTGACAATGAAATACGAATTTAATCACTGTAAGCCACGCCCATTCCATTGTTGTTTTGGATTTTCCTTATTTAACTCAATAGGCCACCTGAGATCCGACACGCCCGTCTCTGGTGAAACAGTTTGTACAGGTTCAGAATTTCCATGCAAAGTGTTTGATTATGAGCAGCTGAAGGCACAACTCGTAATGATGCCATTTGTTCAGCATGGATTACCGGTATTTTGCCCAAGGTAACGTGTCCACAAATGTTATTGCATTTTCACAGTTTTATAAGTCATTTTAAAAACAGTTTCCTTGTCACCCCTTGCCTCTTAAAAATACTTGCGGCCTATTTTCAGAGTCTGTGCTTCATGTTTCCTAACCAGTTAGAATTGAACAGTTTGGTACTACCCAAGATGAGTCGTATCGAGAGACTGATTGCTATTTCCACTAAATGAAGGGCATATTGAAATGAATAATTATTTTCTAATGTTTTCATGAACCTTTAATGCTTGTCCATTGATCACCGCAGCCGATCAGACAGGGAAGCTGTTCGTTGGTGATGCTGTGTTAGAGGTGAGTACATGAGTGTGACCTGCTTCGATTAAGGGGTCGTAGCGATAGGCTATTTCCGAGGGTCCACAGAAAATGCAGAAGAATCTATTTCATTGAAAAAATAATTTCAATCAGAGTCCCTAAATATTGAAATGTATTTAAGTGCATATTAAGCACAAAGGAGTTTGGTGCACAAAATGTGCTCTTTCTTAACAATGTACAAAACGTAAAAACTGAAAGACGATGAACAATTAACATGAATGTTGTACAGAGGGTGACCAACCAGTTAGAGACTAAGAGCCGATTTTTTTTACCGTGTTACTGCAAAGGGCCACATCATACACATGAGCACACATAAACATCACCCCATCTCTTCCTCCACACACACACAAACACACACACACACGCACACGCACACACACACACACACACACACACACACACACACACACGTCTTTGCAAGATCAAGAGAGGTGGACTGGTGCATGTCTAAAAGACATTTGGCATCAACAATCACTTTACCAAAGGAAGTCATAAGCCTCACGTACTGCACAACTGAGAAACAAGACCCCCTTGCCTCCACTGATCGTTCACCACGTCTTTCAAATGCAAGATCCTGCAACTATCTTGGAACTGCTGGAAGACTCTCGCTCAAATTATGGCAGGCTGTACATCTGCAGGGCGGCCCGGTGATCCAGTGGTTAGCACGTCGACCTCACAGTGCAGAGGTCGTGGGTTCAATCCCGGCTCTGGCCTTCCTGTGTGGAGTTTTCATGTTCTCCCCATGCCTGCGTGGGTTTTCTCCGGGTACTCCTGTTTCCTCCCACATTCCAAAAACATGCATGGCAGGCTGAGTGAACACTCTAAATTGTTCCTCGGTGTGAGCGTGAGTGTGGATGGTTGTTCATCTCTGTGTGCCCTGCGATTGGCTGACAACTGGTTCAGTGTGTTCCCCGCCCACTGCCCGAAGACATCTGGGGTAGGCTTCGGCATCCCCCTGCAACCCTTGTGAGGATAAAGCGGATCGGAAAATAAATCACTCGATGAATGTTCATCTCAGTAGCTGTTTTATGCTGACTCCAAGCATACATTGCACTGATATGATGCTTTAACTTGGAGTTTGTGTGGAGTTTGCATGTTCTCGCCATGCCTGCGTGGGTTTTCTCCGGGTACTCCGGTTTCCTCCCACATTCCAAAAACATGCATGGCAGGCTGATTGAACACTCAAAAATTGTCCCTCAAGTGTGAGTGTGAGATCGGATGGTTGTTCGACTCTCTGCGATTGGCTGGCAACCAGTTCAGGGTGTCCCACGCACCTACTGCCTGAAGACAGCTGGGATAGGCATCTGCGCCCCCCACGACCCTTGTGAGGATGAAGCGGATTAGCGAATGGATGGATGAATGGACTTGGAGTGGGCCTTAAGCCAGGACTCCTTGCACAATACCTTTTTCCAGTTGGAGAAGCCTTACTCTGATGTGAAGTCAGAATCTGGTACATTAGGCAGGGAAAAATGTCTACAGGCGATGCAGTCGCCACAGTCATAAAGGACGGAGTGTTCAAGCCAAAAATTGTTTCTGCACCAGGAGTTGTTTGAATGACCTTTCCTTGTTCCATGCTTACTTACGGGGAATTTTGTCAGACATGGCTGAACAGGACCCTTGTCTTTGGGTCTTGAAATGTCTAGAATAAAATGGTCATTAAAACAGTTACGGGCTCAAGAAGAATATTAGATAACTGCAGCTGCCAAGCAGGTTTCAGGCAAGAAGCTGCACCACTCGGTCTTCTTGGAAGAATGAAAAAAGCCATGCAGCCAGATATGGATCTGGTTCTTCTATCGCTGCATCATCCCATTCAGAAGCAGATGATGAAACTACATTGTATTAAAAACATGGTGTAATCAGAATAAGAATGCAACACCTTCCACTCCCAAATTCCCTCCCCCACATACTGCGTAATTAATAATTCAAAGTGTCCCAAATTAACTGTGCTTGTAAATACTTGTGTAGAATTTCTGATGTTCTTACATTCTTTCTCTTGAGACTAACTGCTGATGTTACTGCCAATTTTAATGCCAATATTTTCTCCCCTTTTCATTTTTTACAGATCCTATTAAAAAAAAAAAGACAGGATTGTTACTCCCAGGTTCGCTTTACTTTCAAGTTAATTAATAATAAAAAAATAACTTGACAACATATTAAAATCCCCACTTCTAGCCCTAAAACTGTTAATGGAAATAGACCCCTGTAGTTCTAAGTTAGCATCCTTGAACTTTTGACCAAGGAATGGTGCTACACTGTAAAACAACAACATATTTAGTTTAATTCACCTCGCTTGTCCAGAGTGTCATTTTGCATAACATTGTGTTTGAAACTTGTGACAGCACACATGAAAAACTGCTCCGGGGCCAGCGCCAGACACTTGTCACAATGAAATGACCCAGATTCAAGGAAATACGATTAAGAGGAGATTAGTCATAGTTTGTATGGAATGATTCCTTGTGGCTGGCTCCAAGGTAACCCTTAGATCGTTCAGAAGCTCTACAATTGCATTGCTGAATTGAGGGTATGTTGCAATAAATTTTGTTCACGGCGTTGTTTAATGTTTAAATGAGTGGAAAAGACTCATTCTCCCCATTTTCATCCTTGTTTTGCCCATGCATCCTTTTCATGGTTCATGCACAGCGGTGACATTTGCATCCTTTCGTCTTAATGCTGAGGCGCAAAATCAGCCATTGCATGTTGTGTCACATTTGATAAATCATGAAGTGCATTCAAAATTCATCCGTTTTATTTACACCCTCCAGAATGTGCACCCAAACACACGCGGTGCACTTAGACAAATGACAAAGAATTAAGTCCATTGTTTGTTTACATAAATGGATCAAACCTGGCAGTCAGACACATCCCAGGAGAACGTAATATTTCAAATTGACCTCGATGCAGCAACAGTTTTACACTCAAAGCCAGATCTCATTTTCCCAAAATAATTTGCTGAAGGGGGCGGCACGGTGGTCGACGAGTTAGCATGCTGGTCTCACAGGGTTTGATTCCGGCTCTGGCCTTCCTGTGTGGAGTTTGCATGTTCTCCCCGGGCTACTGTGGTAATATATAATAATAATAATAATATATAATAATAATGTGGTAATCAATAATCTGGGTTTCCTCCCACATTCGAAAAAACATGCACGGCAGGTTGATGGAACACTCTAAATTGTCCCTCGTGTGGAGTTTGCATGTCCTCCCTGGGTTTTCTCTGGGTACTCCTGTTTCCGCCCACATTCCAAAAAAACATGCCTGGCAGGTTGATGGAACACTCTAAATTGTCCCAAGGTGTGATTGTGAGCGCGGATGGTTGTTGGTCTACGTGTGCCCTGCGATTGGTTGGCAACCCGTTCCGGGTGTCCCCCACCTACTGTCCAAAGACAGCTGGGAGAGGCTCCAGCATGCCCCGTGACCCTTGTGAGGATAAGACGAATAGAAAATGGATGGAATTTGCTGAAGTTATGGCTACCACCATTTAGTTCCATATAGGCATAATAGTGTGAATTCCTTTTAAGTAAATTGGCCTGAAGAAACTACTCTGATTGTCGTTAGTTGCTTCGCTAACATTTCTCAAACCATGTCGGTCAAAGACAAAGGCTGAGAAAGCAATTTGGAAACAAGACAGAGTTCATAAGGGAAGAGTTTTCTGCTACTCCATCTCCAGTGACGCTATGACTAACTGTCAAATTTTAATAGCATACTAAATATATACATAAAAAACAATCAGAATCAGTCACATAAACATAACTGCTGTTTATTAAAAAAAAAAAGAAGAAAATAAACCCATATGCCACATCTGCTTTTCAAGAGCTTATTATTGTCGACATCAATCCATCCATTTTCTTCATCTTATCCGGGGGCAGGTTACAGTGGCAGCACTTTAGCAGGGGGAGCCCAGAATGCTTTTTCCTCAGCCACTTTGTCCAGCTCTTCTGGGGAAATCCCTCGGTGTTCCCAGGGCAGTCAGGTGACACAGTCTCTCAGCGTACCCTGGGTCATCCCCGACTCCTCCTTCCGGTGGGATGTGCCTGAATTACCTCACCAGGGAGGATATTCTAACCAGATGCTCGAGCCACCTCATATGACTCCACTCGGTACCAAGGAGCAGTGGCTCTACTCTGAGCCTCTCCTGGATGATCAAACACCTCACCCTATTTAAGCCGTTTGTCTCCGTCCGGGATCTTGTTCTTGCCAGTGGCCACAGGTGAGCATAGATCGACCAAGAAATTCACCATGACAGACCGAAACAGAGTTGGGCTGAGCAATATATCATTATCATATCGTCATCTAGATATGAACATTCAAGATACTAATATTGAAATGAAGGTGTCATCAGTCATGTGAATTTACCACGCTTGTGTTGCATGTAAAATTCAAGACCACCAACCGCATTCTTGGCCAGCACTGTGAGGGCCCTTTCGAGCTGCTTGCAGCTCTAGTTGCTTCCATTGTGTAAGACCAAAATGTGAAATGATTGTATTGATTAACGTACTAAGAAATAGAAACACTGAACTATCTACTCTCTTGGTTTTTTTAGGTCAATGGGATTAACGTGGAGCGTTGCACTCATGAGCAAGTTGTGAGTATATGTACTTTTTTTTTTTTTTTAAATAAAATGAAAATTTAACCTGTTGCACTGTTGTGGCCCTCATCTGCTATGCTTACCACAAGACTGGAGTGATTGTAAAACCTGAGTTGCACAACAATAATTCAACTCCTCGTTTCCTTTTGCTGTTTATTGTGATAAATTGAAAAACTCCATAGATGTAGATTGGGCACGACAAAGGTTCAGGGTGCTGCATTTTTGAGGGCTTGGCAAAAGAAAAATAATTTCCCTCCCTTTTGCCACAGCTGTTACACGTGGCAATTTCTTGTTCGAGCAACATGCAATTTTTAATCACAGGTTATTTTATTCTGGGCACTGACAGATGCCGACAGGATAAAAAAACAGTCAGTTGGACCTCACATAATTACCCATTCAAAATGACATTTTGTAACTTTACATCCACCCGCGAGAAATAGCCAAAACTTTTTTTTTTTTTGAGAACCATTCTCCGTCACTTATTGCTATCTGAAATATTGTCGTATTTAATTGTGCATTGGAGGTAGAGGAAGAAATTAGGGCTGGGTGATAATGTGGTGATAATATAATAATAGAAGATTGATACAAAAAAATCAGGACCCAAATCCCAACCCCAGCATTCTTTACACCAGGGGTGTCAAACTCCTTCTTGTCGCAGGCCACTTTGGAGTTACATCTTCCCTCGGAGGGCCATTAAGACAGTTAAAGCGAATACATGTTTAATTATCACATCGTATTATTACTTGTACACAAAAAAAAAAAGATGGCTCACTAATTTGAAATCAGTCAAGTATTTGTTAAATTTTTGCTCAAGTGAGTATAAACAGTGTAACAACATTTTTGCAAAATGTCGCCATTATTTACAGTGGTACCTCTACTTAAGAAATTGCTAAACTAGAACATTTTAGAAGTAGAGATGCGTTTTCCATGTAAATGCCCTAATCCGTTCCAAGCTCCCCAAAATTCAGGCATAAATGTTTTCTCAAGCATAAAAATGCATCAAAATTTGTAACAAATACATGTTACAAATTAGATTATTGCACAATAAATGAGAGTTTGTAAAAATAAATAAATAAATAAATAAAGAATAAAAATGATGAACTTTTAACTGCATCCTCATTGTTTTTTGCCCTGTTTAGTTCATGTTCTCTCTCAGAAATGTTTTTTACCTGGTATTTTGTAACGAACTGATCCAAAGACGTTTGCTCTTGTCGGCTTTTAAAAATCCTTCGAAAATGTCCATGGCAAAGGTGAGTGATCGCCCGCCTGGTGAACACTTTTTCTGAGTGATTCACATTTACGTAAAACTATCGCAACACCTCATGGCCTGAGGGGCGAATGACAAAGACGCTGCATAAGGACATATCTATCGATATACACACACGGACTCATAGCCAATGGGATGCCAGGAAGATGCTAGGTAATAGCCAATGGCAGAGCAGCTATAAGTATGTTGCGTTCAGGAAACTCGGAGCTGCACATAGCAACCCGTACTGTATTTTTACCCTTCAAATCTTGAAATTTCTTTCGTAACAAGAGGCAATATTTTCCTGTTGAGGTATTTCGTAACTTGAAAGTTTCGTATGAAGAGACGTTCGTAAGTAGAGGTACTACAGTATTACTTATGACAATTTGAGATTGCGGTACTGATTTAAGCAAACATCATGGAAGTTGACACAGATGATTTGCTTTTGTGGGCCACATAAAATAACGTGGCGGGCGGGATTTGGCCCCGGGACCTTGGCCTTGACACCTGTGCTTTACGCTCTCGGCCGAGGCTACGTTATATTTTTGCCACAATTCGAAGCTCCTTAAGATGAAATGTGGAGCACAAAAATGTGTTTTCAGTCATTTCAAGAACCATGACTGTGAACCTTGTCCGCCTAACCAGCGAGGACATCCAAAGACTCTGAAGAAGTGTGTGCATGTATGTGTGCATCCACAAGCCTAAGTGTGGCATACGTACCCTGAATAATAATATGACTTGAACTTAACTTCATTGAAATACATTATCAGCCGCCTCAGTGCAACTCTTGTAATAAGATGGGTATTGTGCGTACAAACACCTTCGGATGGATACGTGGTGGAACAGTAAAGTGCTTGCTCTATCTGGCATGACTCTGTGAGAGAGAAAGCAAAAAACAGACACAACAGGTTCGGGCTTTCTTAATTGGTTTGTTTCTATATCCTCTCTATCCATTATACAGTCTAAATTTCCCTTGCGTAAGTTATCGGTGCTCATTGGTTTCAGTACCATTGCTTGGCTTTGTAGATGAGACTCAGTTACATAGTTCCACGAAAACCATCACTTCTGCTCCCCACACTATCCTCACCAACAGAGTTACCGAAATGAAATATTGAGTCAAACTAAACTGCAACAAACCTGAAATGATCGTCATCGCTCCAAAATCCCTCACCCGATCTGCTCAGAATGGCTCTCCTTTTCCTTCCATCATCAGCTCCACTGTGACCACTTCCACATTAACAACATTGATGTCACTGTTTACCAGATGGTCTTTTGACAAACAGGTTCCCAAAACATTTTTTTTTTAATCTGAAAAACATTTCTGCCTTTGTCCCTTCCTTTCTAAAACCGTCATTCATGCATTCATACCTTCCATCCAATTCATCTTATTGACAAAACTGGGGCGACATGATTACTGTTTTGTTTCCACCCATACGGCAACCAATAACGTCCTGCTTTTCCAAACCGGTACTGATAACCAAAGTTTTTTGTATTCTACAAATATATCCATTGTTGCAGATTAAAAGAATAAATCATTTCAATCCCACTGTTTACTCATTGTTACTCCTTTATTACTTACTCATGTTTTGCTCCTTTCTGAACTGTTGTGACTTCTGATGGTGAGGGAATGAGCTCTCTCAAAAGCTCTGACGCATATCATTATGGATTCATAAAGATGGTCATATTTTGTTTTCACCCCCACTAGTGTTTTATATATATTTAATATTAATGCTTCCAAGAGTAAATCATTCACAAAATTATTTACAACAATGCACATTGCACATATATTTTTCAATAAAAGCAGCACCCCAATTATTTTAGTGCTCCTGGTCATTTTCATATGAAGACATTTTCAAGGACCAAAATAAAAACAAATTATGAAAAATATTGCTCATCATAGCTGCACTTCAAGGAGCTGTGGTTGTTTGTATTCCAACAAGTATTGTATTCGATTGTGATAGTAGGACACAGTGTAGCGTCATAGTGTTTGCTATCCATCCATCCATTTTCAGAACCACTTATCCGTCCTAGGATTGCGAGCATGTAATAAAGCTGTGGTCAACTGTTGTCCGTGCATATTGGAAAAAATAATCTGGTGATTCCACTTCATGTTTTGCCCTTGACACCGCTGCCTTTGTTTTTTATTACCCTGAAGCGTCGGGATTGAATCTCAGTGTAGAGACAGAGATTTCCGACTAGTTGTAATTCCATATCATTTTGTGGGGTATGGATCTGTTACGTTTTGCATCGTGGTAGTTGGAGGACCCCAAAAAGCAGGGAGGCGCAGGGTGGACTGACCAAAATGTATTGAACAAAAATACAAACAGGAGTTCACTGGAACTCAAATACTCAAACAATGTCCTGAAAATCACAAGAAACCAAAGGAACAAAAAAACTATTACAGGAACAAACCCATGACAAGAGCACACACAGACACTCAGAATGATCCAACAAAGACTGACAGAACCGAGGGAATTAAATACAAGCAAAGTGGCGAGACAACGAGAAACAGGACCCACATGACGAAACAGGTGGAGACAAAGCGGGCACATGAGGGAACAAAACCAAATGTAGCCAAAACAAAAACATAACAGTACCTCTCACTCCGAAACAAAAACATAACAGGATCTGGCGTTGGATGTAGTGAGGCTCGTCAGTGGAGGTTAGAGGGGCGAGCCATTAGCTTAGCTCGGCTGGGGTGCCCACGTACCATCGAATCCAGGAGTATCTACGAAAGTCAATTTCTGCATTACTCCTTCACTGTTGTTTAATTTTTAGTAATAACCCTTACGATATTACACCGCTAGGGGGCAGTGTTGCCTCAACGAAGGGGATATAGAGCACGGGGTTTTGGGGAACAACGAAAGTGACACAGCGATTGACAGCGGTTGTACAGGGGAGCGGTGGGAGCAAATAAAGAGTTCTACGATCATCATACAAGTGGAGTTATTATTCGGATTAACACTGGTAGCAGAGGATGGTTAGCAACTACAGACTCCCGCCACCTTTTGAAGAGGGGAAACCCTACGAAAGCTGGAAGAATGAAGTCGGAATTTGGACAAGGGTCACCGACTTGGAGAAGAAAAAGCAAGCCCTCGCGGTGGCTTTGACGCTTTCAGGTAGGGCACGAGAGACGGCGATGGGAATTCCCGCTGATGACTTAAATCAAGACACGGGAATGGTCATTTTACTCAGCAAACTTGATGGGTTGTTCCTAAAAGAAGAAAAGGACCGAACGTATGAGGCTTACTCCGATTTTGACCGGATTGTGAAAGACGTGAACGGGTCCATGGCGGACTATATTATTGAATTTGAACAGCGATATTCACGAATGCGGAAATACAAAATGGAGCTGCCCGACGCTGTTTTGGCTTTCAAGCTGTTGGATACGGCGTGCTTGGATACGACAGACAGACAGCTGGCTTTAACAGCATGCAGTGACTTAACATTTGCTAATATGAAGTCGGCGCTGAAGAGGATATTTGGCGCGAGTGCGGGAACGGAGGGCATCAAACAGGAAACAGTGTATGCTACGGAGCAACGAAGAAAAAAAACCGGTGACTGGCAAAAAAACCGTCGACAGAAAACTCCACAGATCGGCACAAATCCGCTTGACAAGTATGGACGGCGATCGAAATGTGCAGTATGCCAAAGCACGTTTCATTGGGCGAAAGACTGCCCACACAAAAGTGAGAATGTCAAAATAACGGTGGATGATAAAACGGAAATTGATGAGTGCAATGTTACACTGCTCACCAAGGAAGTGCCTACAGATGCAGAAATACTAATGACAGAATGTTTTGGCACCGCCATAATAGACACTGCTTGCACTAGAACAGTGTGTGGACAACAGTGGCTTGAACACTATCGTACAGTGTTGGGAAAGAAAAGTTCAAATACTATGAGAGAGACAGAAAAGCCAAGTCACAGACCATTTAAGTTTGGAGATGGAAAAGTGGTGTATTCAGTGAAAAGTGTGAAGATACCGGCTAAAATCGGGCACACAAAGTGTAACATAGAAACTGAAGTTGTACCTGTCGAAATCCCACTGCTTTTGAGTAAAGCATCACTGAAAAGAGCGGGAACTGTTCTGGACATGGAGCGTGACAGTGCAATAATGTTCAAGCAGCCTGTTAAACTGGACTTTACTAGCTCTGGACATTACTGTGTTAGCATTTTGGACTGTGACGATATAAATGGCAACATGGAGCCCATATCAGCCACTGAAGAAGAAATACTGACAATAACAGATCAAATGAAAACCGATGAAAAGATGAGAGTTTTAGTGAAACTCCACAAACAATTTGGACATGCCTCTGCTGAAAAGCTGCAGAGACTCTTAAGTAGTTCTGGAAACAAGGACGCTGGATGTGTCAACCTGCTACAGAAGGTGGTGAGTCAATGCGAAGTATGCCAGAAGTATTGCCGTGTCAAACCAAAACCTGCTGTTGGCTTACCACTTGCATCAACATACAATGAAACTGTTGCTGTAGATTTGCATGAGCTTGAGCCAGGAGTGTGGTATCTACATATTATTGACCAGTTCACTCGTTTCAGTGCAGGAAGTGTCCTGACCACCAAGAAATCTTCTGAGATAGTGAAGCATTTCATTCATGACTGGATCAGTGTGCACGGCCCCCCTAAAAGACTGTTCAGTGACAATGGTGGGGAGTTCAACAATGAAGAAGTGAGAGACATGGCTGAGAATTTCAACATGGAAGTGAAGACAACAGCTGCCTACTCTCCTTGGAGTAATGGGCTGTTAGAACGACACAATCAAACACTAACTGAGATTTTAATGAAAGTGAAAACAAGCACTGGATGCGACTGGAGCACGGCTATGGATTGGGCTCTAATGGCAAAGAACTGCATGCAAAGTGTCCATGGCTACAGTCCACATCAACTGGTATTCGGACAGAACCCCAACTTACCTTCTGTGTTGATTGACAAAGCACCTGCTCTGGAAGGCACCACAAAAAGTGAATGGGTTGCAAAGCATATTTCAGCTTTGCATGCAGCAAGAAAGGCCTTTACTGAAGCAGAATATTCGGAGAGAATACGGAGAGCACTCAAGAAACAGCTGCGTCACACAGATGAGAAGTATGAACTAGGGGACAAGGTTTACTACAGGCGGTTGGACTGTCCAGAATGGAAAGGGCCAGGAGTAGTCATTGGACAAGATGGTGCAGTTGTTTTTGTTCGACATGGAGGCACCTGCATTAGAGTTCATCACCTCAGACTGAGAAAGGTTACTCAGGAACGTGATGATGACCCACAGACAACCTGTGATACAGAGGCCGTCAGCAAGACCGGTACTGATAACCAAAGTTTTTTGTATTCTACAAATATATCCATTGTTGCAGATTAAAAGAATAAATCATTTCAATCCCACTGTTTACTCATTGTTACTCCTTTATTACTTACTCATGTTTTGCTCCTTTCTGAACTGTTGTGACTTCTGATGGTGAGGGAATGAGCTCTCTCAAAAGCTCTGACGCATATCATTATGGATTCATAAAGATGGTCATATTTTGTTTTCACCCCCACTAGTGTTTTATATATATTTAATATTAATGCTTCCAAGAGTAAATCATTCACAAAATTATTTACAACAATGCACATTGCACATATATTTTTCAATAAAAGCAGCACCCCAATTATTTTAGTGCTCCTGGTCATTTTCATATGAAGACATTTTCAAGGACCAAAATAAAAACAAATTATGAAAAATATTGCTCATCATAGCTGCACTTCAAGGAGCTGTGGTTGTTTGTATTCCAACAAGTATTGTATTCGATTGTGATAGTAGGACACAGTGTAGCGTCATAGTGTTTGCTATCCATCCATCCATTTTCAGAACCACTTATCCGTCCTAGGATTGCGAGCATGTAATAAAGCTGTGGTCAACTGTTGTCCGTGCATATTGGAAAAAATAATCTGGTGATTCCACTTCATGTTTTGCCCTTGACACCGCTGCCTTTGTTTTTTATTACCCTGAAGCGTCGGGATTGAATCTCAGTGTAGAGACAGAGATTTCCGACTAGTTGTAATTCCATATCATTTTGTGGGGTATGGATCTGTTACGTTTTGCATCGTGGTAGTTGGAGGACCCCAAAAAGCAGGGAGGCGCAGGGTGGACTACCAAAATGTATTGAACAAAAATACAAACAGGAGTTCACTGGAACTCAAATACTCAAACAATGTCCTGAAAATCACAAGAAACCAAAGGAACAAAAAAACTATTACAGGAACAAACCCATGACAAGAGCACACACAGACACTCAGAATGATCCAACAAAGACTGACAGAACCGAGGGAATTAAATACAAGCAAAGTGGCGAGACAACGAGAAACAGGACCCACATGACGAAACAGGTGGAGACAAAGCGGGCACATGAGGGAACAAAACCAAATGTAGCCAAAACAAAAACATAACAGTACCTCTCACTCCGAAACAAAAACATAACAGGATCTGGCGTTGGATGTAGTGAGGCTCGTCAGTGGAGGTTAGAGGGGCGAGCCATTTGCTTAGCTCGGCTTGGCTGCCCCGCGGATATAGAGCACGGGGTTTTGGGGAACAACGAAAGTGACACAGCGATTGACAGCGGTTGTACAGGGGAGCGGTGGGAGCAAATAAAGAGTTCTACGATCATCATACAAGTGGAGTTATTATTCGGATTAACACTGGTAGCAGAGGATGGTTAGCAACTACAGACTCCCGCCACCTTTTGAAGAGGGGAAACCCTACGAAAGCTGGAAGAATGAAGTCGGAATTTGGACAAGGGTCACCGACTTGGAGAAGAAAAAGCAAGCCCTCGCGGTGGCTTTGACGCTTTCAGGTAGGGCACGAGAGACGGCGATGGGAATTCCCGCTGATGACTTAAATCAAGACAAGGGAATGGTCATTTTACTCAGCAAACTTGATGGGTTGTTCCTAAAAGAAGAAAAGGACCGAACGTATGAGGCTTACTCCGATTTTGACCGGATTGTGAAAGACGTGAACGGGTCCATGGCGGACTATATTATTGAATTTGAACAGCGATATTCACGAATGCGGAAATACAAAATGGAGCTGCCCGACGCTGTTTTGGCTTTCAAGCTGTTGGATACGGCGTGCTTGGATACGACAGACAGACAGCTGGCTTTAACAGCATGCAGTGACTTAACATTTGCTAATATGAAGTCGGCGCTGAAGAGGATATTTGGCGCGAGTTGACAAACAGGTTCCCAAAACATTTTTTTTTTAATCTGAAAAACATTTCTGCCTTTGTCCCTTCCTTTCTAAAACCGTCATTCATGCATTCATACCTTCCATCCAATTCATCTTATTGACAAAACTGGGGCGACATGATTACTGTTTTGTTTCCACCCATACGGCAACCAATAACGTCCTGCTTTTCCAAACCGGTACTGATAACCAAAGTTTTTTGTATTCTACAAATATATCCATTGTTGCAGATTAAAAGAATAAATCATTTCAATCCCACTGTTTACTCATTGTTACTCCTTTATTACTTACTCATGTTTTGCTCCTTTCTGAACTGTTGTGACTTCTGATGGTGAGGGAATGAGCTCTCTCAAAAGCTCTGACGCATATCATTATGGATTCATAAAGATGGTCATATTTTGTTTTCACCCCCACTAGTGTTTTATATATATTTAATATTAATGCTTCCAAGAGTAAATCATTCACAAAATTATTTACAACAATGCACATTGCACATATATTTTTCAATAAAAGCAGCACCCCAATTATTTTAGTGCTCCTGGTCATTTTCATATGAAGACATTTTCAAGGACCAAAATAAAAACAAATTATGAAAAATATTGCTCATCATAGCTGCACTTCAAGGAGCTGTGGTTGTTTGTATTCCAACAAGTATTGTATTCGATTGTGATAGTAGGACACAGTGTAGCGTCATAGTGTTTGCTATCCATCCATCCATTTTCAGAACCACTTATCCGTCCTAGGATTGCGAGCATGTAATAAAGCTGTGGTCAACTGTTGTCCGTGCATATTGGAAAAAATAATCTGGTGATTCCACTTCATGTTTTGCCCTTGACACCGCTGCCTTTGTTTTTTATTACCCTGAAGCGTCGGGATTGAATCTCAGTGTAGAGACAGAGATTTCCGACTAGTTGTAATTCCATATCATTTTGTGGGGTATGGATCTGTTACGTTTTGCATCGTGGTAGTTGGAGGACCCCAAAAAGCAGGGAGGCGCAGGGTGGACTGACCAAAATGTATTGAACAAAAATACAAACAGGAGTTCACTGGAACTCAAATACTCAAACAATGCACCAAGAAATCTTCTGAGATAGTGAAGCATTTCATTCATGACTGGATCAGTGTGCACGGCCCCCCTAAAAGAAATGATCCAACAAAGACTGACAGAACCGAGGGAATTAAATACAAGCAAAGTGGCGAGACAACGAGAAACAGGACCCACATGACGAAACAGGTGGAGACAAAGCGGGCACATGAGGGAACAAAACCAAATGTAGCCAAAACAAAAACATAACAGTACCTCTCACTCCGAAACAAAAACATAACAGGATCTGGCGTTGGATGTAGTGAGGCTCGTCAGTGGAGGTTAGAGGGGCGAGCCATTAGCTTAGCTCGGCTGGGCTGCCACGCTCCTGTTTACATTCCGTACGATTTCTGACAGAGTCGACAATATTACACTGCTAGGGGGCAGTGTTGCCTCGACGAAGGGGATATAGAGCACGGGGTTTTGGGGAACGAAAAGAGTGACACAGCGATTGACAGGGGTTGGTACAGGGGAGCGGTGGGAGCAAATAAAGAGTTCTACGATCATCATACAAGTGGAGTTATTATTCGGATTAACACTGGTAGCAGAGGATGGTTAGCAACTACAGACTCCCGCCACCTTTTGAAGAGGGGAAACCCTACGAAAGCTGGAAGAATGAAGTCGGAATTTGGACAAGGGTCACCGACTTGGAGAAGAAAAAGCAAGCCCTCGCGGTGGCTTTGACGCTTTCAGGTAGGGCACGAGAGACGGCGATGGGAATTCCCGCTGATGACTTAAATCAAGACACGGGAATGGTCATTTTACTCAGCAAACTTGATGGGTTGTTCCTAAAAGAAGAAAAGGACCGAACGTATGAGGCTTACTCCGATTTTGACCGGATTGTGAAAGACGTGAACGGGTCCATGGCGGACTATATTATTGAATTTGAACAGCGATATTCACGAATGCGGAAATACAAAATGGAGCTGCCCGACGCTGTTTTGGCTTTCAAGCTGTTGGATACGGCGTGCTTGGATACGACAGACAGACAGCTGGCTTTAACAGCATGCAGTGACTTAACATTTGCTAATATGAAGTCGGCGCTGAAGAGGATATTTGGCGCGAGCGCGAGTGCGGGGACGGAGGGCATCAAACAGGAAACAGTGTATGCTACGGAGCAACGAAGAAAAAAAACCGGTGACTGGCAAAAAAACCCTCGACAGAAAACTCCACAGATCGGCACAAATCCGCTTGACAAGTATGGACGGCGATCGAAATGTGCAGTATGCCAAAGCACGTTTCATTGGGCGAAAGACTGCCCACACAAAAGTGAGAATGTCAAAATAACGGTGGATGATAAAACGGAAATTGATGAGTGCAATGTTACACTGCTCACCAAGGAAGTGCCTACAGATGCAGAAATACTAATGACAGAATGTTTTGGCACCGCTATAAGAGACACTGCTTGCACTAGAACAGTGTGTGGACAACAGTGGCTTGAACACTATCGTACAGTGTTGGGAAAGAAAAGTTCAAATACTATGAGAGAGACAGAAAAGCCAAGTCACAGACCATTTAAGTTTGGAGATGGAAAAGTGGTGTATTCAGTGAAAAGTGTGAAGATACCGGCTAAAATCGGGCACACAAAGTGTAACATAGAAACTGAAGTTGTACCTGTCGAAATCCCACTGCTTTTGAGTAAAGCATCACTGAAAAGAGCGGGAACTGTTCTGGACATGGAGCGTGACAGTGCAATAATGTTCAAGCAGCCTGTTAAACTGGACTTTACTAGCTCTGGACATTACTGTGTTAGCATTTTGGACTGTGACGATATAAATGGCAACATGGAGCCCATATCAGCCACTGAAGAAGAAATACTGACAATAACAGATCAAATGAAAACCGATGAAAAGATGAGAGTTTTAGTGAAACTCCACAAACAATTTGGACATGCCTCTGCTGAAAAGCTGCAGAGACTCTTAAGTAGTTCTGGAAACAAGGACGCTGGATGTGTCAACCTGCTACAGAAGGTGGTGAGTCAATGCGAAGTATGCCAGAAGTATTGCCGTGTCAAACCAAAACCTGCTGTTGGCTTACCACTTGCATCAACATACAATGAAACTGTTGCTGTAGATTTGCATGAGCTTGAGCCAGGAGTGTGGTATCTACATATGATTTGCCAGTTCACTCGTTTCAGTGCAGGAAGTGTCCTGACCACCAAGAAATCTTCTGAGATAGTGAAGCATTTCATTCATGACTGGATCAGTGTGCACGGCCCCCCTAAAAGACTGTTCAGTGACAATGGTGGGGAGTTCAACAATGAAGAAGTGAGAGACATGGCTGAGAATTTCAACATGGAAGTGAAGACAACAGCTGCCTACTCTCCTTGGAGTAATGGGCTGTTAGAACGACACAATCAAACACTAACTGAGATTTTAATGAAAGTGAAAACAAGCACTGGATGCGACTGGAGCACGGCTATGGATTGGGCTCTAATGGCAAAGAACTGCATGCAAAGTGTCCATGGCTACAGTCCACATCAACTGGTATTCGGACAGAACCCCAACTTACCTTCTGTGTTGATTGACAAAGCACCTGCTCTGGAAGGCACCACAAAAAGTGAATGGGTTGCAAAGCATATTTCAGCTTTGCATGCAGCAAGAAAGGCCTTTACTGAAGCAGAATATTCGGAGAGAATACGGAGAGCACTCAAGAAACAGCTGCGTCACACAGATGAGAAGTATGAACTAGGGGACAAGGTTTACTACAGGCGGTTGGACTGTCCAGAATGGAAAGGGCCAGGAGTAGTCATTGGACAAGATGGTGCAGTTGTTTTTGTTCGACATGGAGGCACCTGCATTAGAGTTCATCACCTCAGACTGAGAAAGGTTACTCAGGAACGTGATGATGACCCACAGACAACCTGTGATACAGAGGCCGTCAGCAAGCAACGGTGTACCACTGAGGAGTTGGAGCTGGAAGAAGAGCCTCGTGCTGAGCACACAGAGAATGATCCATTGCCAGCTGTGGCAAACACAAGGACTGGAGGACAAGGGCACGAAAGAAATATCAAATTAAAGACTGGTCAAATTGTAACATTCGAAAACACAGAAACAAGCGTTCAACAAACAGCAAAGGTTTTAGGACGTGCAGGAAAAGCAACCGGAAAATATAAAAATTGGTACAATCTGGAACTTCTTGAGCCTGCTGGAGTGGCTGGCACCAACATATCCGCAGATGTGTCACAATTAGGGAATCTTCAAATTCAGGTGGATCAAGATGTATCGGACTTCAGAAGTGAGGATATATATGTGGCAAATGATGTATTATTTGATGAAGCCAAAACGAGTGAGATACAAAATTGGAGACAAAATGATGTGTTTGAGGAAGTTGAAGACAAGGGTCAAAAGTGCATATCCACCCGTTGGGTGTGCACTCTGAAGGAGACAGTGACTGGTGTAGTACCAAAAGCAAGACTGGTAGCGAGAGGATTTGAGGAGCTGCAAGTTGCGGAGCTGCAAAAGGACTCGCCAACTTGTGCCTCAGAGTCGCTGAGACTTCTTGTAGCAGTGATTTGTCAAAAACAATGGACACTTCATTCAATGGACATAAAATCAGCATTCCTGCAGGGCATGGAACTATCCAGAGACATTTTTGTCAAACCTCCTCCGGAAGCTGACAGTACAGGAACACTTTGGAAATTAAAAAAATGTGTGTATGGTCTAGCAGATGCATCTCTGTATTGGTACAACAGAGTGAAGGATATAATGATCGGTGCGGGGGGTACTATATCCAAGGTTGACCCAGCGGTTTTTTACTGGTTGGACAATGAGAAAAATGTAACTGGTATTCTTGCTTGTCATGTTGATGATTTCATTTGGGGTGGGTCTAAAATGTTTGAAATGACTGTTATGGTGCATCTCAAAGCGAGATTCAATGTTGGTCGTGAAGCTCATGATAATTTTTCTTTTGTGGGTGTAGATTTTGTAACCTCTGACAGCAGGGTGAAAATACACCAAGCCACATACATCAAGAATTTACAGGCTATACATCTAACACCATCGCGTGCAGCTGAGCAAACTTCACCTGTTACTGATGAGGAAAGAGAACAGCTAAGATCAAAAATAGGGCAACTTTTGTGGGTTGCAAGACAGAGCCGACCCGATGCCATGTTTGATGCCAGTAATCTGGCATCAAATCTCAAATGTGCTACCGTACAAACAATTAATGAAGCAAACAAAGTTGTGTCTAAGCTTAAGACCAAGTCAGTTGAGTTGAGCTTTAGACACCTTGGTAAAGATGGCGGCCTAAAGTTGGTTGCATACACTGATGCATCTTTTGCAAATCTCTCTGATGGGGGCACCCAAGGTGGGCACTTTGTTGTTTTGATGGGCGAAAGCGGCCGGTTTTCTCCCATCTCGTGGCAGTCAAAGAAAATTAAGAGAGTTGTCAGGAGTACGCTGGCAGGCGAGGCATTGGCTATGTCTGAGGGAATTGACAATGCCATTTTTCTGTCAACATTATTCTCTGAGCTCTATGCTGGTAGTACTAGCCAACCTGTGCCGATCATTTGTGTCACCGATAATCATTCGCTTATGGAGGCATTGAAATCTACCAAGTCTGTTGCTGAAAAAAGGCTACGCTTGGAAATCAGTTCTATTAAAGAGCTGATCCAATCAAAAGGAGTCCAACAGGTGTTATGGTCAAGTACCAAAGGTCAATTGGCAGACTGTCTAACAAAAAAAGGAGCATCTTCAGCATTGTTACTTAAGGCTCTCTATGAAGGGGTTTGGGCAATTAAATGAACCGACAAACTGTTCACTATACACATTGTACTGTCAAATGTACTGTTCATTCTTGCTTTTTCGTGCAGTACAAATTTTTTTTTTGTTAAAGAAGAGACTGAGATTGTTGTTTAATTTTTAGTAATAACCCTTACGATATTACACTGCTAGGGGGCAGTGTTGCCTCGACGAAGGGGATATAGAGCACGGGGTTTTGGGGAACGAAAAGAGTGACACAGCGATTGACAGGGGTTGGTACAGGGGAGCGATCATCATACAAGTGGAGTTATTATTCGGATTAACAGACAATAATCCACAGTGGTCCCGCTATCTCGTCTGGGCTGTTGAAAGTGCCGTGAAAGCTTGCTAGAACTCGCCAATTTGTACGGTAATCCGATGTAAAAGTACGACTTAATCGTCGTCACTCTCACTCTCCAGCGCCCGAGTCATTCGTCACCCCACCAACAATCAACCATCTTCACCGCCACCAAGGCGATGCCATGGCCTTCGGGCCGGGTGACTGCTGAGGGAGCCTCGGCTGTGGTGTTCCTTCAAGTGAATGGGACACAGCCAGTGCTGTGTGCGCTCGCAAACGTTTTTACATTTTAAGTTTCAATCGACTGGTTGGTAGTGTACAACAGAGAAATGTTTTCAGTCACCACATCGTGAAAAAGAAAAAGAACAAAATAATAGAATGAAACGGGGCAGAAAGAAGACAAGTCTTATTTTATGTGCCTCTTTTCTAGCCAGAGTTAAATTACAAAAAAATATCCGCAGATGTGTCACAATTAGGGAATCTTCAAATTCAGGTGGATCAAGATGTATCGGACTTCAGAAGTGAGGATATATATGTGGCAAATGATGTATTATTTGATGAAGCCAAAACGAGTGAGATACAAAATTGGAGACAAAATGATGTGTTTGAGGAAGTTGAGGACAAGGGTCAGAGGTGTATATCCACCCGTTGGGTGTGCACTCTGAAGGAGACATCAAAAGTGCATATCCACCCGTTGGGTGTGCACTCTGAAGGAGACAGTGACTGGTGTAGTACCAAAAGCAAGACTGGTAGCGAGAGGATTTGAGGAGCTGCAAGTTGCGGAGCTGCAAAAGGACTCGCCAACTTGTGCCTCAGAGTCGCTGAGACTTCTTGTAGCAGTGATTTGTCAAAAACAATGGACACTTCATTCAATGGACATAAAATCAGCATTCCTGCAGGGCATGGAACTATCCAGAGACATTTTTGTCAAACCTCCTCCGGAAGCTGACAGTACAGGAACACTTTGGAAATTAAAAAATGTGTGTATGGTCTAGCAGATGCATCTCTGTATTGGTACAACAGAGTGAAGGATATAATGATCGGTGCGGGGGGTACTATATCCAAGGTTGACCCAGCGGTTTTTTACTGGTTGGACAATGAGAAAAATGTAACTGGTATTCTTGCTTGTCATGTTGATGATTTCATTTGGGGTGGGTCTAAAATGTTTGAAATGACTGTTATGGTGCATCTCAAAGCGAGATTCAATGTTGGTCGTGAAGCTCATGATAATTTTTCTTTTGTGGGTGTAGATTTTGTAACCTCTGACAGCAGGGTGAAAATACACCAAGCCACATACATCAAGAATTTACAGGCTATACATCTAACACCATCGCGTGCAGCTGAGCAAACTTCACCTGTTACTGATGAGGAAAGAGAACAGCTAAGATCAAAAATAGGGCAACTTTTGTGGGTTGCAAGACAGAGCCGACCCGATGCCATGTTTGATGCCAGTAATCTGGCATCAAATCTCAAATGTGCTACCGTACAAACAATTAATGAAGCAAACAAAGTTGTGTCTAAGCTTAAGACCAAGTCAGTTGAGTTGAGCTTTAGACACCTTGGTAAAGATGGCGGCCTAAAGTTGGTTGCATACACTGATGCATCTTTTGCAAATCTCTCTGATGGGGGCACCCAAGGTGGGCACTTTGTTGTTTTGATGGGCGAAAGCGGCCGGTTTTCTCCCATCTCGTGGCAGTCAAAGGAAAAAATTAAGAGAGTTGTCAGGAGTACGCTGGCAGGCGAGGCATTGGCTATGTCTGAGGGAATTGACAATGCCATTTTTCTGTCAACATTATTCTCTGAGCTCTATGCTGGTAGTACTAGCCAACCTGTGCCGATCATTTGTGTCACCGATAATCATTCGCTTATGGAGGCATTGAAATCTACCAAGTCTGTTGCTGAAAAAAGGCTACGCTTGGAAATCAGTTCTATTAAAGAGCTGATCCAATCAAAAGGAGTCCAACAGGTGTTATGGTCAAGTACCAAAGGTCAATTGGCAGACTGTCTAACAAAAAAAGGAGCATCTTCAGCATTGTTGCTCAAGGCTCTCTATGAAGGGGTTTGGGCAATTAAATGAACCGACAAACTGTTCACTATACACATTGTACTGTCAAATGTACTGTTCATTCTTGCTTTTTCGTGCAGTACAAATTTTTTTTTTGTTAAAGAAGAGACTGAGATTGTTGTTTAATTTTTAGTAATAACCCTTACGATATTACACTGCTAGGGGGCAGTGTTGCCTCGACGAAGGGGATATAGAGCACGGGGTTTTGGGGAACGAAAAGAGTGACACAGCGATTGACAGGGGTTGGTACAGGGGAGCGATCATCATACAAGTGGAGTTATTATTCGGATTAACAGACAATAATCCACAGTGGTCCCGCTATCTCGTCTGGGCTGTTGAAAGTGCCGTGAAAGCTTGCTAGAACTCGCCAATTTGTACAGTAATCCGATGTAAAAGTACGACTTAATCGTCGTCACTCTCACTCTCCAGCGCCCGAGTCATTCGTCACCCCACCAACAATCAACCATCTTCACCGCCACCAAGGCGATGCCATGGCCTTCGGGCCGGGTGACTGCTGAGGGAGCCTCGGCTGTGGTGTTCCTTCAAGTGAATGGGACACAGCCAGTGCTGTGTGCGCTCGCAAACGTTTTTACATTTTAAGTTTCAATCGACTGGTTGGTAGTGTACAACAGAGAAATGTTTTCAGTCACCACATCGTGAAAAAGAAAAAGAACAAAATAATAGAATGAAACGGGGCAGAAAGAAGACAAGTCTTATTTTATGTGCCTCTTTTCTAGCCAGAGTTAAATTACAAAAAAATATTTTAGAAACATGAACATAAAATACAAATAGATGGTCACACAGACAGTCACTACATGTTAAGTCGACAGATTTGTTGTAAATGTCTTTTAAATGTATGCAACATTTAATACATACATACTTTTAAGGGGAATGCTTAGAGCAGTGGTTCTTAATCTTGTTCGAGGTACCGTACCCAACCAGTTCATATGCACATTCACCGAACCCTTAATTTAAAAATAAAGTAAAAATATGTCTTTTTACCAATTCAAGACATTTAAAAAACACATTTATTAAAAACAGGGAAAAAGTAAATAAAATTACATGGCATAACTATAGGTTATTTAAATTGTATGACGTACTATCAGGACAATCACACATTGATGACTGAGTGAACTAAATTTCCCGCAGCACTGTTTGGACAAGCAATGTCATGTGATCATCTGCAGCCAGCGATGGCCAAGCGGGTGTGTCATAACTAATTGACATCTTGAGTCGGGTGTGTCTTAACCTACATGGCAGAGGCTTTGTCGAACCCCTGAGACCGATTCACCGAACCCCTAGGGTTCCATTGAACCCATGTTAAGAACCACTGGCTTAGAGTCTGTCGTACTTTTTTTTCCTCCTCTCCGCTATCGTTATCCAAGATATCAGGGCACTTACAGGGGACTCGCCAGGCTTCCCGTTCTGTCTCCCTCTGTTCGTCCTTGCTTTGTTTACGTGCTTCTGGACGGGTTGTAAATGGGAAAGTAATTTGTGTGTTACATACTTGGCCATTAAATCTGATTCTGATAACTTTTTAGTTTCCCAGTTACAATTGAGTTATTGTCATTCACAAGAACAAAAATGACAATGGTAGAACGATGAAGCAAAATTAAGATACTTCATATTTACAATACAATACATCCTGATTTATAAAGCGCTTTCACAACCGCTGCGCTTGAACATACTGTTTGTAATTATTCATTTAATGTTTTTTGAAGATCTCTGTTCTTTTTTTATCAATTTATTAAAAGTGTAACAAGTGTTTAGAAGGATGGGAACCGTGTGAGGGGTTTCTGAATGGCTTAATAGCGCCATAGATCTCATTTCACTCTGCATTTGCAAAAGCTATATGTGGCAACCATCTTGTCAAGACCATTTCCTGATTTTCAAAATCCAAAATGAACATATCGCTTTGACTTATAAATATCTTTTTCGTCACCTCCGTGATCGATGACAATCTGTTATGATCTATGTTGCATGTGTGACATAAATCCCCAGCGGTGACTGGAGATGACCCGTTTGAGTGAAAGATGAACAATAGTCGACTAAAAATAACATTTAAATTTAAATAAAAAACAAAAGGGACAGAGGAATTATGAGTATAAAATTATTTTATTTCGTTACTTATTTCAATTAAATCGCTCAGTAATTTATAACTTATGTTGTGCCGAGGGCGGCTCGGTGGTCCAGTGGTTAGCGTGTCGACCTCATAGTGCAGAGATATCGGGTTCAATTCCAGCTCTGGCCTTCCTGTGTGGAGTTTGCATATTCTCCCCGTGCCTGCGTGGGTTTTCTCTGGGTACTCCGGTTTCCTCCCACATTACAAAAACATGCATGGCAGGTTAATGGAGATCTCTAAATTGTCCCTAGGTGTGAATGTGAGTGGGGATGGTTGTTGGTGTATGTGTGCCTTGCGACTGGCCGGCAATCAGTTCAGGGTGTACCCCACCTACTGCCCGAAGACAGCTGGGATGGGCTCCAGCACGCCTGAAAACAGCTGGGATAGGAACCAGCACGCGCCACGACCCTCGTGAGGATAAGCGAATTAGAAAACGGATGGATGCATGGATGAATGACCCGTTCAATTTTGGTAAGGGCTTTGGATAAAGGTGTAGATGTATGTACATGTACATACAGCACATTTGACAATAAAGTTGTATCCAATCCAATCCAATGTATTGTATGTACTTATTTTACATCTGATCATCAACCGCAATGACCGAGGAAGTAGCCTGGTCGAGTCCAAAAATAGTTAGAGAACCTTTGTTGCAATAGAGAAAACGTGTTCTGACGGGCTTACGGACTTCATTGCATATACGCAATACGTACACCATTTCAATATGGCCTCACACGAAGAAAGTCGTTGCAATGCATCTTCTCCTCTATTGAACAAGTGTGTGAACTGTAACCAGAACAGCAAGGGACCAGGGGATGCCTCACACATGACCTTGAGGTAGCGATCATTTGGAATAATAGCAATACTTTTATAATCCACTGCCCAAGGGGAAATCACTCACTGAACTTGGCTCACGATCGCTGGACTGGAAGCTAGAAGTCAACATCCAACTAGGACACAAGTGATGGGCTCACAGCCAGTGCTGTGTGCGCTCGCAAACGTTTTTACATTTTAAGTTTCAATCGACTGGTTGGTAGTGTACAACAGAGAAATGTTTTCAGTCACCACATCGTGAAAAAGAAAAAGAACAAAATAATAGAATGAAACGGGGCAGAAAGAAGACAAGTCTTATTTTATGTGCCTCTTTTCTAGCCAGAGTTAAATTACAAAAAAATATTTTAGAAACATGAACATAAAATACAAATAGATGGTCACACAGACAGTCACTACATGTTAAGTCGACAGATTTGTTGTAAATGTCTTTTAAATGTATGCAACATTTAATACATACATACTTTTAAGGGGAATGCTTAGAGCAGTGGTTCTTAATCTTGTTCGAGGTACCGTACCCAACCAGTTCATATGCACATTCACCGAACCCTTAATTTAAAAATAAAGTAAAAATATGTCTTTTTACCAATTCAAGACATTTAAAAAACACATTTATTAAAAACAGGGAAAAAGTAAATAAAATTACATGGCATAACTATAGGTTATTTAAATTGTATGACGTACTATCAGGACAATCACACATTGATGACTGAGTGAACTAAATTTCCCGCAGCACTGTTTGGACAAGCAATGTCATGTGATCATCTGCAGCCAGCGATGGCCAAGCGGGTGTGTCATAACTAATTGACATCTTGAGTCGGGTGTGTCTTAACCTACATGGCAGAGGCTTTGTCGAACCCCTGAGACCGATTCACCGAACCCCTAGGGTTCCATTGAACCCATGTTAAGAACCACTGGCTTAGAGTCTGTCGTACTTTTTTTTCCTCCTCTCCGCTATCGTTATCCAAGATATCAGGGCACTTACAGGGGACTCGCCAGGCTTCCCGTTCTGTCTCCCTCTGTTCGTCCTTGCTTTGTTTACGTGCTTCTGGACGGGTTGTAAATGGGAAAGTAATTTGTGTGTTACATACTTGGCCATTAAATCTGATTCTGATAACTTTTTAGTTTCCCAGTTACAATTGAGTTATTGTCATTCACAAGAACAAAAATGACAATGGTAGAACGATGAAGCAAAATTAAGATACTTCATATTTACAATACAATACATCCTGATTTATAAAGCGCTTTCACAACCGCTGCGCTTGAACATACTGTTTGTAATTATTCATTTAATGTTTTTTGAAGATCTCTGTTCTTTTTTTATCAATTTATTAAAAGTGTAACAAGTGTTTCGAAGGATGGGAACCGTGTGAGGGGTTTCTGAATGGCTTAATAGCGCCATAGATCTCATTTCACTCTGCATTTGCAAAAGCTATATGTGGCAACCATCTTGTCAAGACCATTTCCTGATTTTCAAAATCCAAAATGAACGTATGGCTTTGACTTATAAATATCTTTTTCCTCACCTCCATGATCGATGACAATCTGTTATGATCTATGTTGCATGTGTGACATAAATCCCCAGCGGTGACTGGAGATGACCCGTTTGAGTGAAAGATGAATAATAGTCGACTAAAAATAACATTTAAATTTAAATAAAAAACAAAAGGGACAGAGGAATTATGAGTATAAAATTATTTTATTTCGTTACTTATTTTCAATTAAATCGCTCAGTAATTTATAACTTATGTTGTGCCGAGGGCGGCTCGGTGGTCCAGTGGTTAGCGTGTCGACCTCATAGTGCAGAGATATCGGGTTCAATTCCAGCTCTGGCCTTCCTGTGTGGAGTTTGCATATTCTCCCCGTGCCTGCGTGGGTTTTCTCTGGGTACTCCGGTTTCCTCCCACATTCCATAAACATGCATGGTAGGCTGATTGAACACTCCAAATTGTCCCTAGGTGTGAGTGTGAGCGCGGATGGTTATTAGTCTCTGTGTGCCCTGCGATTGGCTGGCAACTGGTTCAGGGTGTCCCTCACCTCGTGCCCGAAGACGGATTGGCTCCAGCACTCACTGTGACCTTTGTGAGGATAAAGTGGTTCAGAAAAAGGATGGATGGATGGATGTGACAATGTGTGGCCACCATCTTGGAGAGGAGTTCAGCTACGGCCGATGTACTGTATCCTGATCACACAGTAGACACAGATACATCGATTATATAGATGGCTTGTTACACTTCTAATGATTACACATTTTCAATCTTGTTTAGTCTTTGTTTTGTTGGCTACGAACTACACATCTAAAAGAAAAGGTGTGCATTAAATCTTTTCAAGCTTATTTCTTTTGCTGCACTGATTTTAAGTTGCTCATTCACTGCTAAAACTTTCATCGTTATTTTCTTTGTCCATCAGGTTCACCTCTTGCGCACCGCCGGTGATGAAGTCATCATCACTGTGCGGTATCTTCGAGAGGTTCCATCCTTTCTCAAACTGCCTCTAGGTAAGATTCCTGCATTTTATGTTTTTTTAAAGATTACAATAACAACATTTAGAATTTCGTTCAACACACTGTAGGTATGGCGGCATGGTGGTTGATTGATTAGCACGTTGACCTCACAGTGCAGAGGACGTGGGTTTGATCCTGGCTCCTGCCTTCCTGTGTGGAGTCTGCATATTCTCCCCGTGCCTGCGTGGGTTTTCTCCGGGTACTCCGGTTTCCTCCCACAGTCCAATAACATGCATGGCAGGCTGATTGAACATTTGAAATTGTCCCTAGGTGTGAGTGTGAGCGTGGATGGTTGTTCGTCTCTGTGTGCCCTGCGATTGGCTGGCAACTGATTCAGGGTGTCCCCCGCCTCCTGCCCGAAGACAGCTGGGATAGGCCCCAGCACCCCCAACGACCCTTGTGAGGATGAACCAGATTGGAAAAATGGGGGGGAGAGAGAGAGAGAGAGAGAGAGAGAGAGAGAGAGAGAGATTGATATCTATATACTAATACAATGCTAACATTACGCCCAATACATACTCCCTTTGGGACGTAGAAAAGTGAGGACCCAGTTTTGTTGAAATGGGAGGGGTGCTTTGATTAGAGAGCAGGAATCAACAGGACTGCCCCGAGATGGGTGAATGCAGGAAAACACCAATTTGGGGATATATTGGGTTTGGAATTTGCCTTTCAACATGGATCGAAGCTCCAAAAAGTAAATTTAGCATGCTATGTCCCCTTTAAATGAAGGATGAAGGTCATCACTTACATCCTCATTCTGTTCACATCCTCTAGAAATGTCAGCATTTCCTATTACAGCTGCCAATCACTCATCCTCTGGAGTGAGATCATATGGTGCTTATCCTCCTCCAGTTTTTTTTCTGGTCTGCTATTCTTTTCTTTGCATCCACTTTCATATCAAACCACTTTTTCAGGACCTGCCACTTCAAGTGACACTGCATTGACAATGTCTGTCGGTTTTTATATGAAATTCAGAACTTTTTGAAAAAGCGTTGTTATTCCTGCCTCCACCTCTGACACGATAACCTCAATTTCTACGGTTGTGAGATTTCATTTTTTGGGCTCTTTCTCATTAGCAAGGGTGAGACGGAAACAAACTTGACAGCTCGCGCATTGGCTGCGACTCCGAGCTGATGTGGCCGCTTTACTTTTCTTCTTATTTTGATCCCAAAAACAACAAATACTCAAAAGTCTCAGGAGGAGGAAAGTATCCCCCCAAAATAAATAAGATACCCTCTGTTGAATTGTTTTCAACTGTCATCCTGTAATGTCAAACCTCCCCTTGGTGCCACAGCAACACAAACAGGCACACACACACACACACACACACACACACACACACACACACACACACACACACACACAAAAACGTACAGTGGTACCTCTACTTACGAAATTAATTGGTTCTAGAAGAAATTTCTGAACTCGAAACTTTTGTAAGTTGAGATGCATTTTCCATGTCAATGCCCTAATTCGTTCCAAGCCCCCTAAAATTCCGACATAAATTTTTCCCAAAGCATAAACATGCATCAAAATATGTAACAAATACATGTTACAAATTGATTATTCCTCAATAAATGAGAATTTGCATAATGTCAAAAACAAAGAATGGAGTAAAGAATAAAAATAATGGTCATTTAACTTAACTGTGTCCTCATTGTTTTTTGCAATCTTTAGTCTATATTTTTGTGGTTTTTGGCCAGCATTTTGTAAAGAACTGCTCCAAGGAAGTTTGCTTTTGTCGGCTTTTAACAAACCTTCGAAAATGTCCAAGGCAAACATCAGCATAGTGAGCGATCGCCCGACTGGTTAACACTTTTTGTGGGTGATTTACATTTACCTAAAACTATCGGAACACCTCATGGGCTGAGGGGCGAATGACGAGGACGCTGCATCGACACCTAACTATCTATCCACACACATAGACGCATACGATAGAGGCCCCTCTTAGCCAATGGGATGCCAGGAAGATGCTAACTAATAGCCAATGGCAGAGTCGCTATAAGTATGTTGCGTTCAGGAAACTCGGAGCTGCATGTAGCGGCCCATATTGTATTTTTAACTTTCGTATCTTGAAATTTCTTTCGTAACAAGAGGCAATATTTTCCTGTTGAGACGTTTCGTAACTTGAAAATTTCGTATGAAGAGACGTTCGTAAGTAGAGGTACCACTGTATTATTTAAAAGTAATACCGTAATGATCAAAGAACACTGAGGCTGGGCACAGAGCATCCAGGTGAGGAAACCAGATATCAAGGAGCTGTCTGCACCAGGACCAGGCCAAAGACCGTGGTCACAAGCCACCGGCTTGGAGGCCCCAATGCAGCGATGCAGCAGGAACCTGCGCCTACAGCAAGTGGGGACACACACTGCTACCTAATGCTAGTTAGAGTTTAAGAATATTTTGTCTTCAAATCTTGAAATGGTCTGGCCCCGCCTTACCTCTCTAAGGTTCTCTACCTCTACACACCTGCCCAGTGCCTCAAATCAGCAGCCCAGACGCGACTGGAGGTACCGAAAACTAAGCAAAACCTTAGAGTGGATCGAACTGATCCCTCCTATTGGAATGACCTTCCATTTAACCACATGTGTTAAAGTCAAGCCCCGGAGGCCAGATCCAGCCCACCACGTCATTTTATGTGGCCCGCAAAAGCTAATCATCTGTGTCAACTTCCATGATCCTTGCTTAAATCTCAACTCAACTGTATTTATAGAGCACTTTCAAACAGCCGTCGTTGCATCCAAAGTGCTGTACATGGAGCAATTAACATATACAACAAACAGTAAAGCAAATCGGTAACAAAGACGGTAGAAAGCACCGAACAGCAAAACCAAGAACAAATCTGAGTCATGCTGAGTCAAATGCCAAAGAATACAAGTGCGTTTTGAGGCGGGTTTTAAAGATGGGCAGCGAGGAGGCTTGCCGAATGTTCAGTGGGAGGTCATTCCAGAGAGAGGGACCAGCAACAGAAAAGGCTCGATCCCATCTGAGCCTCAGTTTAGTTCTTGGTACTTCTAATAATGTCTGGTCCACAGACCTGAGGCGCCGGGCTGGTGTGTAGGGGCGGATGAGCTCAGAGAGGTAAGGTGAGGTAAAGAGGTAAAGTAAAGAGACTAATAAAGGATTTCTTATCTTATCAGAAATCAAATTTTCCCAGACTTCGAAGTTTAACACTGGTTGACCATAAGCAGTCGACCATAAGCAAGAACTAAGTCTGAAGTATGTGTCAGAGTTTTTCTCGGACAAAGTAAAAGAAATGACTCGGCACACAGGGAAAATTGTCTTCAATATCGGCGGGAGGGATCTCTGAGAGCGAACGACGGTAGTTGCCCCGATGATCACACACTCAGCTCCCTCTCCACCGGTTCGAACTTTTATTGCAAAATACAAGAAAAACACTGCCCCCAAGATTTGCATACCGCGCCCCCCGGTCCGGCCCCTTGGAAGTGATCTAATCTACCCGAATACACAAGTCACAGACTTTGCTGATGACAAATGTCCACCTGGGCGCGACAGCTGTTCCCAAACCGTCTTTTGGTATTCAACAACTCTTTGTTCCCAATTCGTTTATTCCCACTTTGTGAATGAGTCAAGCCTTTTTCCATCTGTTCGCCCCCCTTGCTTTGACGTGATTACTCAAAAAAATGGCCCTCAGCCCAAACGGCCGACACCTCTGCGCTGAGTATGTCCAGACATGCCCAAATTAACC
>NW_017805864.1:290444-298546 GCF_001891065.2 Hippocampus comes
AGCTGTCTAAGGTGAAAGAAGCTGGATTTAACAACGGCACCAATTTGCCGGTCAAGTTTGAAATCACTGTCCAGTTTAAGGCCCAAGTTTGAGACTGTTGACTTAAGATAAGGAGACAGGAGGCCCAAATGTACAGGATGGGATGTACAAGGGCCACTGTGACCAAATAGTATCACCTCTGTCTGTCCAAACAGTATCAAATCTGTACCGAAATCTCAAATTGTCATACGTGATAAATAACGGTGACATTTTGCAATAATTTTGTTACACTGCTTATACTCACTCGAGCAATAATTGAACAAATGCTTGACTGATTTCAAAACTAGTCAGCCATAATAGTTTTTTGTGTACAAGTAATAATACGATGTGATGATTAAACATTTATTGAGTTTCACTGTCTGCCCTCCGAGGGAAGACGTAACTCCAAAGTGACCTGCGACAAGAATGAGTTTGACACCCCTGCATTAAACGGCAAGCACCTTCACTGCACATCATTATAACTCAGCATGAGACTCCGCCTTGTTTGGGTGTTTTTATTGTGTTTACCGTTTTCATGTTATTTATTCATGGTTTTAATTGTCTTTGTTGCGGTTGTTTTTAAAGTGCTCATTAAATTAAGTTGATTTGACTTGAGTTCTATCTTAATCCTTTCAGGGACAGCGGTTACTATCGTGGACAGCTTATGTTATTTGGTTACAGGGTGCATGAAAGGGTTAAATTGCTTAGCAGAGGTTTTCTGTAGCTTGTGTAACTATAACCGATAAAACACAAATGAAGTCAACAAATGAACAAGGGGCCTTCCACTTGTTGCATGCCATATGTGGGTTGATCATTGCAGAAAATGGCAGAATGATCATAGCATAAATGATGGCATTGGATTTGGGTAACGAGTGACACTGAAATGCCCTCGTGATGCAAGGTGACTATGTTGAAGTGAACATTTGACTTCAGGAACATTGTGAGAATTGTGTTTCCTCTTCACAGGTTCTCCTGGTCCATCTGGTGATCACAGCGGTGAATCCTCTTCCCTCTACGACTGCAGCTCACATTTAAACGGCAGCACAGTAAGACACGTCTGTCACATGTACGTTCTCCTGCTTGATCTTTCTAGTATCCAAATGTTCCACATTTTATAATTTATTAAGGTTAGTAGTTTATTATTATGTCATGTTGCCACACTTACGTTAAAGACCCTTTTTGAACCTTTCTTTGCTTGCTAGCGGTATACACTCTCAAAGCTAGTTTGTATTGTAGTGGCTTAAAAACAATGTGTTGCGATCGATATTGCTTCTGTTGTGTGACAAAGCAAAAATAATTCACACGAGTACCACACACATACCCACACACACACACACACACACACACACACACACACACACACACACACACGCACACAAAAATGTTCAGAAACACTAATGAATGTTAGCGTCTGAATTAGAGCTAGCATTCGAATGACGCTAAATCCTAATCCTTGTCAGTTGAATCTGTGTGGGTAAAGGCAAGACACTTTCGAGATGATGATATACAGTATATTGTTGTTGCTTATCTCAGAAAACCAAGAAATCAAAGATGTCAAAAAAATTGCAGTGGCAAGTTCAGTGATTGGTTGTGATTAGAAATAAAAGAATATTCGGATGACAGAAACATCACATATGTATATTAAAGGTCAGAAACCCGACATTAAAAGTTTTTTCTTGAGAGCTCGAGAACCCTTTTACAGTGCCTAACTGTCATTAAAAAGTGATGAGGTCATTGGTCGATAATGGTTAAAACACTAAATACAATTCAGAATGCGTCGTCTGTGGTTTGTATCTCGCGCCCTCTCGTCTACGGGTATTTCCGCAGCTATGACGTCACAGAAGGCAAACAATGTAGTGCCTACTGCGGCAAGTGCAGTGTACAGCAATTCAAATTAAAAAAAAAAAAAAATCCAAATGTGACATAGAATACATTTTAAGGAGTTTGAGTATCATCATTTTCATTTGTCTTCTTTGTCTTTCTTTGTTTGTAGTCCGAAGAAAGAGTTTGCATGTTCTCCCCTGGCTGCGTGGGTTTTCTCCGGGTATTCCGGTTTCCTCCCACTCAATGAGCATCAGAACAAAATAATGCCACGGCCTCCAACATGGCAGCCGTGGATTTGTTTCCTTTCGTAAAAATGCCACTGTTTTCATCAGAAAGGGATCCGAACGAAAGATTTGATGTTGTTGTGTATGAATGAATGATCTATCCTAAAGACAAATTCAAAATGTAGTCTTTTTAAACCATTTTGTTAGAAATTCCGGTTTTAAATAGCACAAGCTTTATAAAGTGCTGTCCCCATGCCATAATCTTCATGATTGTGATCTTAAAGAAACTCCTTGTTTATGTATTTCTTCCAGGCTTTATCGCCACCTTCACCCTCAGCTAATGAACCAAAGTATGAGAAGCGCTGGCTGGATGCCATTTCCCTGCCCCTGTTGATGGCCAGAGTCTCCAGATACAAAGGTGGCCCGGATGAATTAAGGTAAGGGTAATCCAGCGTGATCTAATTCACCTTTGACGGGTACGGTTCAGCGAGTGCTGCTGTTGGCTTCGCAAGCACTTTTGTTAATGCTCATATCTATGCACAGACATAAACGGCTTAAAAGGTCACTTGAGCTGAGGCACTGGTTTCTGAGGTGTGACCGAGAACATGCATTTGATTTCAGTGCCTTTCCCTTTATGCATATTGTATGAACTTTATTTTAACATCTGTCCTGTAGTACAACTCGAAAAAACCATGCAAGACTGGTATGCAATATTTTTAAAATTATTTTCATCCTATATTAAGTAAAAGTAAAATATTGTAAATTATTATTATTATTATTATTATTATTGTTATTATTAGTTTATTTATGGTTTTTTTTTTGCTTTCTCTAAAATTACTTTCTCTCTGCCGCTCAGCGCTAATTTACTTTTGTTTTGATTTTATGGGCTTTCTGTGCGTCATTAAAACGCATTAAAAGTCACTAAATGGATTTCGCAAAAGGATTAAATAGCATTAAACCTGATGTCCAGAGGCATGAAATGAAGAGATTGGAAATGGGACTAAAATTCTGATTCTCCCAGAATTGTTCAGATGTTAAAATTCCAGTTTTGGTGCCTTATCAGACACAAACTGATCCAAAACTGAGACCAACAAAGAAGAAGAAGAAGTGCGCAAATGGACCACACACACATTCACTCAGCGCCAACTGAAAGTGTGTTTAACTTGGTTCAATTATATGAACGGTCGCCTCAGTGCAACACTTGCAAAACTGCTCAACTGTATCACGTGACATGTAGAACTGAACAGTCTCAGCCAGCAGTGCGCTTTACTTCAGTGAGGTCATGCAGTAATTGGGTGAGTTAAGCAACAAAATATAGGACAATTTCCACAATAGAGTCACCTTATGACTACGGGTAACTAATGCTGGGTCAACTCAAATGTAAATCACCAACTCATATTAGCGTACAGTATATATGTTTTTAATACTAAGCAAGCATTCTTCAGGCTACCAAAAGAAGAATCATTGATCACTTCGCCATTTGAATTCTAACAAACGCAGGAGAACATCTCAATGTAATTTTAATTTCCATGCAGTGGGTTCAACAAATTCTTCTCCTTGTAATGAGACGCATGTGAAAGATTGCTAGATATGAGGCACGAGGAGTCAACGCAGCAAGTTGTAATTAGAGAGTCATTCTTCATTGATCCTGCTTCTCAGGTAACATGGCAGAAGTAACAACATGGTGTGCGTCACTCGAGCTGAAATGCTCTCAGGTATTTTCAGCGCTCCTCTTTTGTTCTGACCTCTGTTTTTCTTCAGGTCGAACTGTTTTGAAGTCTTTGCCTTGAATGGAGCCAGGCCCAATGTTCTTCAATTTTGCACTGCAGCAGAAACTGCAGACTGGCTCCAAGCAATATCGACAAAGATCAGCGACTTGACCCTAGAGAATGTAAGTATTTTCATACATTAAAGGACCCGTATTTCATAGTTTCACTGAAAATGATAGTGAACAGACAAACCAAGTTTTGAGAATTAGTACAAGAGATGATATCCAGTGCATGTAATACTTTTAACTTGCTCTGTCACAATAAAAATTAAAATGTGATGTATAGCTTGAATGGGACTCAAAAATGGACAGAACAATCCTAATCTGTCGCAGTGCCAATTATGATATACCAGTATACAGTACTGTATTTGCTGTACAGTACAGTATTTATTGCACCTAAAATATATCAAAGTGAGTCATGTGTTTATGTACCCTTCATTCACATTTTCTCAAACAATGATCGTGGTCATTTATTTACAAGCACTTAATTTCAGTTAAGTGGCGGTGATTTGTTATGGCTTTTATTTGTTCAGAGACATTTTTAAAACAATATAGTGTTGTATCAAAATATATTGATTTCCTCATCCCCCCCCCCCCGTGAATAATACCCCCAGAACCAAATCATCTTGAGATTTTATTTATTGTAGTCCCTTTTATAATAAAATGGAAACGTGTTAAAACAATACAGTACTGTACTTGGTAGAATGTAAGATTTTATCAACAAAAATACAGTTACCCTTTTACCCCCAAAGTGGTTTGATCCATTCAATCTTTCCCACTTCTCGACTAAGCCACGAACTAAGAGTGCAAGCACACTGCCTTGCATTTGTGTAGAGTAGAATGAGGATGACTTTGTTGAAGCCAGGATATGTGGCACATTTCTTCTTTTCTACCACTCAATATCAACAAGTATCTTGCGTGCGAGTCGTTGTGAAAACCCCGGACAAGGAAAAGCAGAAAGTGACTTCTTCTTTATTCTTTATTCATAATATAGTCATTACCAGCCCTCATTTTTTAAGCGCTTATCAGCAGGTTGCCGTAATTTCTGAACTACAAAACCCTTTGCATTTGTCTCTCGCTCTCTCTCAGCTCCTCCCTCACACACGTGCACTTCAACCGATGATGGTTGATGAATATTCAGTCAGAGAGCGGAGTCAGACAGTTTCATTGCGGCACTGTGACGTGTTTGGTAAATTGATTGGTCAGATGTGACGAGACGTTTTGTGGTAAATCGATTGGTGCCTTGAAGCTCGGCAGTAAAAATTCAAAAATGAACCGCCACACATTAAAACACGAAGAGTTTAAAGCGTGGGGGAGGAGCAACTCATCATCCGGAAAATACGGGGCACTGCTGATGTTACGTAGGAGTTAGAAGACATATGTTCTTGGAAACGCGGCAGGTGGTTAGATGGTGCTACTGTCCTTTTTAAATCGCAATGAGAGAAGCACACTTTTGGCATGCTAATGTGTTAATATTTAAGCCAAGATGCTACTGACTGTCCAACTAAACGGATGCCCATTATCATTGAAACTCCTATCGTGTGTGTGTGTGTTTGTGTGCGTGCGTGCGTGCGTGTGTGTGTGTGTGTGTGTGTGTTTTGCATATGTGTGCAGGTGCACGTGTGCATGCATATTTGTTGAGCAGAAAAATGCAGAGATGGGAAAAGTACTGACTTTCTCTACATGAGCAGAAGCACAATTGTGTCAACGGCTTTGCAAAAAATAAAAGTACTATAGTCAACCATCCATCCATTTTCTAATGTACTTATCTTCATGAGAATCGCGGGCATGCTGCAGCCAATCCCAGCTGTCTTCAGGCAGGGTTCACCTTGAACTGGTTGCCAGCCAATCACAGGGGCTAAAATCATTCATATATTTTCTGAAGTAAAATTAAAATTAAAAAAAAAAAAACAACTTTAAACCAAAATCTGCATCAAGAGTAAAAGTAAAAAATAATTGTCACAGGATGTTTCCTACTCGGCGGCCCGGTAGTCGAGTGGTTAGCACGTCCACCTCACAGTGCAGAGGTCGTGGGTTCAATCCTGTGTGGAGTTTGCATGCGTGGGTTTTCTCCGGGTACTCCGGTTTCCTCCCACATTCCAAAAACATGCATGGCAGGCTGATTGAACACTCAAAATTGTCCCTATATGTGAGTGTGAGCGTGAATGGTTGTTCGTTTCTGTGTGCCCTGCGATTGGCTGGCAACCGATTCAGGGTGTGCTCCGCCTACTGCCCGAAGACAATTTGGATAGGCTCTAGCACCCCCCGCAACCCTAGTTCAGGATAAAGCGGTTCGGAAAATGAATGAATGATTGAATGTTTCCTACTCACATTGTATAATTTAATAGAAAGTTGAAAGATCATCACGAAACAGCCACTGGCACACGATTGCTTTCGAAACCGATATGATGAATTCTCCAAGTAGACCCAACTCTTGCAATCTTTTTTTTTTTTTCACTTTTCGTGTCCGGTTTTGCCCCCTTTTAACTGCGATCAGTGAGGGATCACTGTACTGCTAGTTGCAGAAAACAAATTCTTCCAAAAAATATTGACTGTTGTTCATTCTTTGTGCAATGGAATGAGGATGAAGATAAAACTCAAGTTATACAAATCGCTGGTCACATGGAGCCAGGAATAAACATTGTATGAAACCAAAAGCACTTGCAAAGGCAAGGTTAAATAGAACATGGATTAAAGGCAAAATGAAACTTTAAAAATCCAATAACATGAAAACAATCAAGACTAATAGTAAAATGACAAAACAGTTACATATGAGAATCTGATGAATAAGCGAGAGTGACTATGAAGTATCGTGAGGTCTAGAAAACAATGCTTGAAGCATAACAGCGAGCAAGGTCAATAATCCAACATGGAGAAGCAGAAGTCAATCCTTAAATACCCAGCCAGGCTTGATTGGGTAACGAAGGACAGGTGCACCTGCTGGAGGGAAACGCCCTTCACTCCAGCTGGAGCTGCAACGCAATCAAGACAGACGTGACAATGTGGGCTGGGCACCTTTCATTGTGCATGACACTAAATAAGAAATAAACGACACTAAAAACTATTCCTGTATGCTGACTGAATAAATAATATACTATGACTAAGTCTGAACGTGAATTTCCAACTGCCCCAAACTGTTTCCACCCACATGGCCTACAGTATGCGTGAATCCACTCAAGACGTTCGCCAGCAATGCCACATTATTTACTGTGGAAACCTGGTTGGAACAGTGGTACTCCTTAATGACACTGATAAGCACTCATTGAGTTACAGTGGCAGCTCAGCCCCTGTGCTGACATAATTGACACTCTCTTGTACTTAATTAATGGCTGCTAAGTAGTCATTCAACATGTGCGCTCCTCGCTGATTTCCTCTTATTTGACTTTGATTGTCACACTGGGGTGATGCATTGATGTAAGGACGTCGGCATATGTGCTCACATGCTGATTGTGCAGCTGCCTTTTTATGACACGTGCAATCTATTCATACCTACTTGTGGCAGGGGAATGTTATTGCTAAACGGCTAATCAAGATGTAATTGTGAGGAGGCTTTGGAGGAGCTAATCTTTTGTGTTAGTGACCTTTTTTTTCTCGATCTTGAAGCGGCCAGTCGTCTCCCTTCAGTGGCTCGTGCGTTACTTCTGTTGATGACGTGTCTGCTGCTGTTGTGCTCTAATGGTCTTTTGGAAAGGCTTAAGAGTCAGCAGTTGTGGTGCGGTGTGCGGCTTTTGTTTGAAACTGCACAAGCTGGGAGCATGTTTATGCTCTTTGCTAATCAGCGATGTGCAAAGATAGTTTCGGTGAGAAAAAAAAGGTTACTTCTTGGAATTTACACATCAATAAACAATAGGACACTCTTGACTGAGCTATTTATTTCAATTAATTTGATGAATCTTCAAAGAGAGTTTTGTTCCATAATGTTCACTGGGTTTATCGAAAGAGTAAGCGAGGACAATTGAAGCTGTGACACCAAGGACTGTATTTTCAGACACATGCACACATGCACTCTGTATAAAGACTGTTGGCATGTTCATTTTTGCTCCATTGCAGGTCTAGTTTACTATGTTTGGGAATTGTGGCAAACTGTGCTACGGCACGTAGGGCATTTTGGCATACCAAGGGTGTTTTCTATTACACTGCCCCAGTGAAGCTGACAATTAGGTGACAGAAAGTACACCAGGGGTCGGGAACCTTTTTGACTAAGAGAGCCATGAAAGCAAAATATTTGGAAATATATTTCAGTGAGAGCCATCTATCTATCTCTCTCT
>NW_017805864.1:298581-301381 GCF_001891065.2 Hippocampus comes
TATATGAAAACTGTACAGTATTTTAACAGTGAATTCAACAAAATGTCAGTATAATAAGCCTCTGAATGCATTCTTTTAAATAATTTTGTGATAATACTCACCATAAATGTGGTTTTCCGTTCCTCACGATTGCTAAAGATTCAGCAAAACTAGCGAAATTATAGTCAGCTTGTCAGGTTCATATGCGGAGTTGCTCAGTAGCTTGCACGCTTCCCTTCTGCTGTGTCCCGCAGGGTATTTTGATGTGAACGTAGCAAGGCGCGTGCCAAAGTGCCGCTTTACATTCGACTGTTAGACTGATGGTATTTTGTCATTGCAAATTAGACACACCGCAGAACCTGTTCTCTCCACAAAGGCGAATCCTTTGGTCCATTCGTCCTGAAGTGTACCATACTCCTCATCTTTTTTTCTTTTCGCCATCTTATTCGTCAAAGGATTAGCTTTGAGCTAATGACGGAGTGGGCTGATTCAAAAGGGGGTGTTTACTTGTTTCCCCAGCAACGACCAACGTAGGCCAGTATCATCCAATGAAAATTTCTCCTGTAGCCAACTGCAGCCCTGAACAGGACAAGAGCAGTGAAAAATCGATGGGTGGATTTAACAAGCGAGAAGATTTTGTTTTACAGTGAAACTCCTCTACAACGAAATCATGTTTGCAGCAAGAAATTTTTCACAAGGGGTTTTTCACTGTAGCAAATTTGATCTCAGATGTAAACAGACACACACACACACACACACACACACACACACACACACACACAAACGTATGTGTACACGCACACACAAACGTATGTGTACTCTTTATTTTTATTCCAATAGTGCATAAGAATGAGCATACAATTATTTGACACTTCATATTGTCAGTGTAGAAAGAAAAAAAGGGAAAGAAATAGCGAAATTTACGATCAGCAATCACTTTCACTTACATCAGTTTCTTGGATAATGTCTTTTATTATGTTTCCTCCATCTTACATTTTGATCACTTTTACCCTCTCTTCCAGCATTAGAGCTCTCCTTGTCTGAGCTGCTTGACATCCAAAGGTCCGTTTTGTAGCAATTTTAGCAATGCAACGTTCTTGCTGCGTCTGAAACGAACAATAACAAATACTTCCTGGACTACTGCGCATGTGTAAACCAGTGTGGTGGTTGCTGTTCCCGTTTTCGAACGAAGCAGTAGAGGTCACTGTTGGATTAGACTTCGTTGTAGTGAATCTCGTCGCGAGGCAAGAGCAGAGAAAAAGATTTCGTACAACGCAACAGGGTTTTTTTGCGTTGTATGGGGGGCAGGAAAGTGGGAATAGTGTTAATGCATGAAGATTTTTTCACACGAGGGGTATTTTCGCCCATGTAGGTTTCGTTGTCGAGGAGTTTTACTGTATCTGCGAGCCAGATGCAATCATCAAAAGAGCCACACCTGGTTCTCGAGCCATAGGTTCCCGACCCCTGCCTTAGACCAACTAAAATCAGGTCGAAGTTGTAGCACAGATGGTGTAACACGATTTTGGTGGATTTGATCGAAGCACAACCAGGCAGATTCTGTGCTCTGCTGATACATGTAGCAGATGTCATTGTATTTCGTTTATAAATGTGACAACGCTGTCCATCGAACCCTCTAAATCATTGTAGAAATCAATTCACTGAATACATTGTGATGATCATTTTCATATTTATATTAAAAATTCCACCCTAAAATCACACGTATATGCACAATCAGAGGTGGAAGGCGGTCTCCAAGTTCCTGCAAAGCCCCCTTGCAGCAACCAATTTTCCATTCTCCACAAGTGGAGCTCTTCTTGCATTTCCTAAATTTACTTTGCACGCACTGATCTCCTGCATGGACTCCAGCTTCTGCTCAGTAGACGGCAGACCTTCTGTCCTCATCCGGGGTGTCATTTCAAAACATTGCTCTTGTAGTCATAGATTCAACTTCTTTTCCTTGTTAGTGCAACCACCAACAGCACAAGTTCCCAAGCTGTGGTCACTTAGACACTCCCGAGTGTTGGTGCATCGGTCTTGGACATCATCAACAGCAGCCTCTCTTCTGGTATAGTTCCCCAACAGTTGAAACATGCTGTGGTCCAACCCTTGATCAAGAAACCTGGTCTTGATCCAGATGTGCTGTCAAATTTCAGGCCCATTTCCAAACTGCCTTTCATTTCAAAAATTCTGGAAAAAGTGGTGCACATGCAGTTGAAATTTTTCTTTGATGAACATAACATCGTGGAGGTCTTCCAGTCAGGTTTCAAGACGATGCATAGCACGGAGTCAGCCCTATTACGTGTTTCTAATGGCATCCTCCTAGAAAATGACACTGGAGACTACGTGTGTCTAGTTTTGATGGATTTAACTGCAGCATTTGATACAGTGGATCACAGTATTCTGCTGACTCGTTTGCAGCACTTGGTGGGCATTGGCGGTAGCGCTCTTGAGTGGTTTAGGTCCTATTTAGCTGACAGAACCTTTTGTGTCAGCCTTGGCTGCTCTGAGTCACGCACTGCTCTCCTGTCATGTGGTGTTCCACGGGGCTCAATTCTGGTGCCTCTGCTGTTCTCGCTGTATCTGCTCCCATTGGGTTTGTCAGCGACGGGAATCGAACCGGGAACAAGGGGGGAAAAAGGCCGCTCTATCCTTTCCTCCCTTCAAATTTGATTTATTCCCGAAGGTCGGCCCTCCCGGTAACGGGCTTCCAAGGGACGAGAGGCCTCGAGTGAGAGAGAGAGAAGAAAAAGGGGGAGCGGGCGGCCCCCGCCGCCGCTCTCCCTCTCCCTCGCCCGCTCGCACACACGCTTCCTCCCTTTTT
>NW_017805864.1:301848-302509 GCF_001891065.2 Hippocampus comes
AAGTTAAGTGATCGCTTTTTCATGTCTATCATCGGTATGCCTTTCACAGATTGATCAGGTCCCGAAACGCTCCCGAGGTTCAACTTGCCGAATTTTTTTAAAGGTTATCAGAGATTTTACCCGCCATCAGTATAATTTTTTATACCAGCAATTCTAGGGAGTGGCTCCCTCTACCTAGTGGAACCTGATTTCTTACCCTTCCAGAACGGCCTCGGCCGAGCCCGCTCTTGTAAGGCAATTTTTACATAATTCCACCAGAATGGGTCTCCCCATTGCGGTCAAACAGCACTGCATGGGATAAAATCCTCGTGTATAAATCCAATACTGGGGTCTTCGCGGTATATCCAATTGTAGGGTTGAAAATAATAAAAAAGGGAAATTCAGGGGATACTTTTTATAGGAGCACAACTTCGGGGAATTGTAAGGGATAAGAAAGACGAACCAGGCGAAGGAAAAACTCCTCAATCAGGGGAATTTCTTCCCCCTCGGAGCTTGAGGTCTGCGCCGTTGGACACATCTCGCCCGCCGACTCTCAGACACTCAAAATTTCCCACGTTCCTCTGGCCCTTTCTCCGGAGATTGAGATCTGTGCAGGTACCGTTGGGCCTGGCTCACCCGCCGGTTCTCAGCTCCTCAATTCATCCGTCCTACCATTCCCGTC
>NW_017805864.1:304221-307138 GCF_001891065.2 Hippocampus comes
TACATTTTAGAGTTATTTTCAAGATCCTCTTATTTGCTTTCAAATCTCTAAATGACCTCGCGCCACCTTACCTCTCTGAGCTCATCCGCCCCTACACACCTGCCCGGCGCCTCAGGTCTGCGGACCAGACATTATTAGAAGTACCAAGAACTAAACTGAGGCTCAGAGGGGATCGAGCCTTTTCTGTTGCTGGTCCCTCTCTCTGGAATGACCTCCCACTGAACATTCGGCAAGCCTCCTCGCTGTCCATCTTCAAAACCCGCCTCAAAACTCACTTGTATTCTTTGGCATTTGACTCAGCATGACTTAGATTTGTTCTTGGTTTTGCTGTTCGGTGCTTTCTACTGTCTTTGTTACCGATTTGCTTTACTGTTTGTTGGATATGTTAATTGCTCCATGTACAGCACTTTGTATGCAGCGATGGCTGTTTGAAAGTGCTCTATAAATACAGTTGAGTTGAGTTGAGTTGAGTTGAGTTGAGAAAAGTGAGGGAAAACGTTCAAATAAATTTCTCTGTGAAACAAAACATGCTGTAACAAATGCAAAGTTCTATTCCCTGTGTCATACAGAAAGTGGTGCACATAATTGTTTCCTCATGGGAGTCCCCAGGAAAAAGGTGGATCGAGCAACATCTATGCTGTCTGTTGGACCATCTATCACATTTCACGTTATGTTTGCATTAAGCTTAGACTTTATATTTGCTTGAATATCAAACTTGCAATTCTCCATTCTATATTAGGTGTAGCGGTCCTGTGTTCCAGTGGTTGTACTGTAAACTGCAACTAGGAGAGTCAGTAAAGAGCTTGAAACAATCACATGTTGAGTCTTTTTCAGGATCAGATGACTGCCACTGAGGAAGGGCAGAATAATAATGTGTACGACAGGCTGGGAAAGTGCTATCAGGTGTCGTAGTATCGGACACTTAAGAGTACCAGTACAGACGTACAGGATCCGCACCAATACTGCTGTCGATATTGCATCTTTTCAATATTTAGAATGTGCAGTGGCTCATCAGCTATGCATGAAATGACACATTGCCCTATAAAACGCATGTAGGAGCATTTTTTGCCTGTTAGACAATAAATGATCCAAAAAAACTAAGGAGCTGTCACAGTAAGTGCTGTTCCTCAATTTGTGAAAGGCCCACTGTACGAGCAACTACAGACTTTAGTCGGTCCAAAAATTCCAAAGCCAACACTTGTGAGATTACTTGTGAGTCAAAATGTTGGCTTACGGTCGAAGTGAAAAATCTGTCTCGGCCTTGAAAAAAAAAAATAAGTGAAAGAGTGTATTTAGTGGTGTGAGTAGAAGTTGGTTTCGATGCATTCCCACCATGGACTATTTCAAACAATAGGGATTAATTTGGCACCATCTGCACCATTTATTATGAATAAAATGTATACAGTGGTACCTCTAATTACGAAATGAGTATGTTCTGGAAGAAATTTCTTTCCTAGAAAATTTTGCAACTAGAGACGTGTTTTCCATGTAAATGCCCTAATCCGTTCCAAGCCCCCCCAAAATTCAGACATGAATGTTTTCTAAAGCATCAAAATGCATCCTCGACAGCTCACTATCTTTCCACTCCCACATAAATAACATAACCCGGTCCGCATATTTCCACCTACGTAATATGAATCGTCTCCTTCCCTCTCTCACCCCTCACACCACTGCTATCCTTGTCCACAGTCTCGTCACCTCCCGTATTGATTCTTGCAATTCACTTCTTATCGGTGTCCATCACAAATTCCTCCATAAACTTCAACTGGTCCAGAATTCTTCAGCCCAGATCATCACGAGAACCCCCTCCTTTCATCACATCACCCCCATCCTGCGACAGCTCCACTGGCTCCCTGCCAAACTTAGAATACACTTCAAAATAGTCCTCTATACATTTAAAGCCATCTATAACCTTGCAACATCTGTCTGACCTTCTTCAAATTTACGTTCCCTCGCCTTCCCTCAGGTCCTCATCCTCCCTCGACCTCTGTGTACCCGCTGCCTGTCTCAGCAAGATGGGGTGCAGAGCTTTTAGCCGCTCTGCCCCCAAACGCAGGAACTCACTCCCACCCAACATCCAAAATATTAATTCTCTTCCCACATTCAAATCCCATCTCAAAAGCCACCTATTTAAAATCGCATACTCAGTTTAAATTCATCTCTTCTTTTATTATTTATAATTTTATCTGTGTTTTTATTGTTCTTGGTTTGTTTGTAGGTTGTCCTTGAGTGTTTTGAAAGGTGCTTATAAATCAAATGTATTATTATTATTCTTAGTTGTGCATAGTAAAAAAACAAAGAAAAAGAATTAAAATGATGGTCATTTTACTTTTAACTGTGTCCTCATCGTTTGTTGCCCTCTTTAGTTCATGTTCTCTCTCAGAAGTGGTTTTTGCCTGGCGTTCTGTCAAGAACTGATCCAAGGACATTTGCTTTTGTCTGCTTTTAACAATCCTTTGAAAATGTTCAAGGCAAACATCAGCACAGTGAGCGATCGCCCGACTAGTGAACACTTTTTCTGGGTGATCCACATTTAAGTAAAACTATCGTGTATCATGGCCCGAGGGGCGAATGACAAGGACGCTGCATAGACACATATCTATCGACACAGATAATAATAATAATAATAATAATACATTTTATTGGCGAATGACGGACGCTGCATAGACACATATCTATCGACACAGATAATAATAATAATAATAATAATACATATTTTTTATAAGCGCCTTTCAAAATACCCAAGGACACTTTCCAATCAAAAGAGAAATAAAACCACAGATAAAATTATAAATAATAAAAGCGATGAGTTTAAACTGTATATGCAATTTTAAATAGATGGGTTTTAAGATGAGTTTTGAATATAGGAAGAGAGTCAATATTTCGGATGTCGGGTGGGAGTGAGTTCCAGAGTTTG
>NW_017805864.1:309136-310091 GCF_001891065.2 Hippocampus comes
AGGGGGTGAGACCAGAGCAGCAAATGAGATCTAAGGTGTGTCCTTTAATGTGTGTGGGGAAGTCTGCAAACTGATGGAAGCCAAAACTGTCAAGTGAGGAGGTGAAGTCCATGGTGAGCGGAAGGGCGGTATTGTCCATGTGTATATTGAAATCCCCTAGAATAATTATATTAGGAGATAGAGAGGAGAGATGGGTGAGGATAGCAGAAAATTCATTTAAAAAGTCACAATGAGGTTTGGGGGCACGGTATACTGTGGCAATGATCTTTGGAGTGGGTCCGTAAACTTGACAGGCGAGGCATTCAAATGAGGAGAGAGGAGGGAGAGAGATAGGAAGAACCTTCCATTTCTCGCCGTACAATAGCGCAAGTCCACCTCCACGACCCGTACCGCGGGGCTTCGATAGGTAAACAAAACCCAGGGGAGTAGAATCATTAAGTTGAGAAAAGTCGCCAGGAGCTTGCCAGGTCTCATTCAGACAAAAAAAGTCAAGCTTACGGTCTCTGAGGATATCCTGGATAAGACAACCTTTCCCAGTGAGCGAGCGGATGTTGAGCAGTCCGAAGTTGACGCCGGCAATATCGCTGTTGCGAGGAGCATTAGCCGACCTAGCCAGGTCGACCAACACGCTGTGGTCAGCGGATCGGCCGTTGTTTCTGCGTGGCCGGCGGGAGGATGACCAGAAGGAGGTGATGCCCTTGGATCTATCGAGGTGGAAGCCCCGACGAGACCCACGGTGGATATATTTCCGGGAGGGACGAAAAGCGATGTCCGGGAAGCGGTGCAGCGCAATATCGCTGTTACGAGGAGCATTAGCCGACCTAGCCAGGTCGGCCAACACGCTGCGGTCCGCGGATCGGCCGTTGTTTCTGCGTGGCCGGCGGGAGGATGACCAGAAGGAGGTGATGCCCTCGGATCTATCGAGGTGGAAGCCCCGACGAGACCCACGGTGGAT
>NW_017805864.1:310740-315365 GCF_001891065.2 Hippocampus comes
GAGTGTTGCGGCCAGATTAGACGCTCCTTGTGTTTATTATTATATTTCGAAAACACCACAGTTTCCATGCAGCTCATACCATATTATTTTGTTGTATTATTTCCGCCACACCTTAAATGCCGGTCCCTGAAAATATTGTCTGACATAAACCGGTCCGTGGGGCAAAAAAGGTTGGGGACCCCTGGTATAGAGGGGTGGAGATGGCACGGGACCTCGTCTGAGATCCGAAAAGGTAGGACGCTGTGACAGCGTGATTAAAAACAATCAGATAGTGGTTGACGATCAAAAATAAATTGGCGACAGTAAAAGCGTAAAAACGTTAAAAATGTGTTGCGGGTGAGCAGCGGCAGCCAGACAACGCCAGCGTTCACTCAACCCGGAAATCACGTGATATTCAGGGCTCCCCTTCAATTAAGAGCCGGATACACATTCGGGAGAGGTCCATCTTAGCCAATGGGATGCCAGGATGATGCTCGGATAATAGCCAATGGCAGAGCAGCTCCAAGTATGTTGCGTTCAGGAAACTGAGCTGCGAGTAGCAGCTCATTCTGTATTTTTACCTTTCGTATCTTGAAATTTCTTTTGTAACAAGAAACAATATTTTCCTGTTGAGGCGTTTTGTAACTTGAAATTTTTGTATGAAGAGACGTTCGTTTGTAGAGGTACCACTGTATGTCACAAAAGTGGCACAGAGCGTCGATCTACTCCGGTAATAGCCCACAAATGAAGCAAAAACAAAATGGCAACATGCAAAATGACATCTTTCAAAGATGTATGCAGGAATCTTGGTGATATTGTGACATTTCTTCTAACCTTTAAGAGGCTACAATCTGGGAATTAGACATGATTCAAATATAAGCAGAAATGCCAAGAGGAGGCCATTATATATCACCAGGAAGAGCTGACAGCATTCATTCGTGGTTTATTGCAGGTTGCTCATCTGTTATGTCCATGAGAGCTCCACTCACAGATTTAAACAGAGTACGTTGAAGTTCAGTATTTTTTTATGGATGTGTCATGCTCATTGTAGCTTTATTTTGTTTAATGCACATTTCAAAAGTCTCTCTCTTTGTTACAAATGATCGTTCTATTTTTTTCTCAGATTAAGCTGGCAAACAAATACAGCTCTTCAGATGATCAGGTATGCAATCACAGCTTGAGCACAAATGGGCAGCACAATTGTTTGACTCACATTGGATGGTGAACAGGCACAAGCTTGCTCTCTCTTTGAGAACACTACTAGTTGTAGCTATGTATTACAATGCTTGGTAAAGTCCATATTGTTCAAACTTTTATGAGTCAAAGTTAAAAACCAAAATTGAAAATATGACTAAAACTTGCTGTGCTAGTAAAAAAAGTAGAATTTTTTTACTGTAAATGAGCATCCTAAATACATTTAGCGACACATAAAATTATCTTTGCTATTTACACCGTCGTGTATCGTGTTATGTTTGGTTTCATGCATCGTGATTTACCGTATTTCCTGGCCTATAAGGCGCATCGGATTGTAAGGCGCAATTTCAATGAATGGCCTATTTTAAAACTGTTTTCATAATTAGGGTGCACCGCATTATGAGGGGCATAGAATAGAAACTACAATAGTGGCTGCGGTTTCACTATGCATCCACTAGATAGAGCTATGCTAAAGTTAATTCGATACAATACTGTGCAGCTTTATTTATCCAGAGCTTTCACACCCGCTGCAGCTGTAACAAAGCCATTAGAACTGGTCACAAACATGGACATGAAACATGTACATATAAATGGCATTACAAACAATAAATGAACTGATGTTATGAAGACAATAGATTCAACAAAAAGGCACACAAACCTCATGGGCTCACATCCACAAGGGGCTTAATATCCTTAGAAGTCTTGCTTGTCTCCTTATTCCTTCGTTTAATCAATAGTTAACTCTGCTTTTGGTATTGTCTTCATTTCATTATGGCTGCACAGAGCTCACAAAGTAGCTGTCTGTTTCAGTGTGTGTTGGCGATGGCACATGCCAATTAGTGTCGGGCAAAACCCTTTTAGGGAACAATTGGTTCCTGCTAATAATCACCACTAGATGGCATAGGAACACTAACAGGAAAACAACTCAATGGGGAATATAAAGAGACTGTGACACCATATATATAAAGTGCATCGTATTATAGGGCGTGCTGTCGGCTTCTGGGAAAATTTAATGCTTCTAGGTGCGCCTTATAGTACGGAAAATACAATCTACTTTTTGTTTCAACAGCAGATGTGTAGGTGGGATGCTCAAAATGTCACATCACAGCAGCAATCTTGCGTGTAACAGCAAAACTAAATAGCTTTTGATCCTTTCACACTTTTTGTTTTTGCCAATTTTTTTTAACGTCTCCAAGAAGCATGCAAAGGCAGAGTTTAACAACGCTTTATGACAATCAATTGAAAAGAAACAACTCACAAATAAATAAAGCGTGTAACAACCAAAACTGGTTAAGTTTAGCAATTGTAAAGTTTCATTGATTCAGGATCTGTACCACAAACACTGCTGGACTATTGGCAGTAACCAAGAAATATGAACACTCGAATAGAAAATGCTGAGTCAGTTACACATTCCATTCAGTATATGTAACATAGAATTAACGATTGTCCATCAACCAATCAACAGCTGTATATCCTTTACAAAATCAATTGTATAAATAAAGGCCTTGTCTCAAACAGCTGTCTGTTAGTCTGAGGTTGAGTAAATAAGTGCATTGTTATCCTCTTCATCTACAGATTGTTCACATGGGCTGGGCTTGTGAAAGAGCAGAGGGCAAGGCTGATTCTCGAAAAGCAACTTTCAAGTTCCTGGCACTGAGAGGACAATATTTTCATATCTTCAAAAGTCCACCGGTAATCAATATTTCACTTTTTTTTAAATAAACCTTGATTAACCATGAATAGAACTGAAGTGCATGATTGTGTATTCATAAATATGCATTTGTTTTGCACTTCCATTTTCAAAACTTGTCCAATATCACAAAAAGTCCCAATGTGGTCCCCTGACACTTTTCATGACCCACTTGCTAGGGTAGTAGTTGCAATAGTACCGTATCGTATGCCTGACATTCCCTATGGCAGAAAAATAATCCGGGTCGATGTTAACTGCGCTGAATCCAAATTGAACTGTGTCATTTGGTGGGAATGTGGCTTTAAAAACAGAAAAAATGAACGAAAGAAGTGTGATGATGTTCTGCTTCTGCTGCTTCATCATCTGTGAGTGACCCCACTGTGCTGCTTGACTGGTGGTAACCTGTATACAATATTGGCTGGACCCATAATGCATGCATGGTCAAACTAGTTCAGGTCTGTGGACCAGACATTATTAGAAGTACCAAGAACTAAACGGAGGCTCAGAGGGGAGCGAGCCTTTTCCGTTGCTGGTCCCTCTCTCTGGAATGACCTCCCACTGAACATTCGGCAAGCCCCCTCACTGCCCATCTTTAAAACCCGCCTCAAAACTCACTTGTATTCTTTGGCATTTGACTCAGCATGACTCAGAATTGACCTTGGTTTTGCTGTTTGGTGCTTTCTACTGTCTTTTGTTATTGATTTGTTGCTTTACTGTTGTATATGTTAGTTGCTCCATGTACAGCACTTTGTATGCAGCGATGGCTGTTTGAAAGTGCTCTATAAATACAGTTGAGTTGAGTTGCTATCGAGATATCCAGGCCGCCTTAAGCCACAAGTTTACCTGGCCAACAGTAGTCAAGGCAGAAATGATATATTATACTAAATATATATTATATTTATTGATTCTCCTGTCATTCACTTTACATTCATGGCACCAAATTTGGTGGCTGGACACATATAGTTTACCGTATTTGGGAACTTGGCCGATAGCGCTGACTGAGGCCGTTTTCGATGACATGTCCCCGGCGCAACTGACAATTTGTAGACAGAAAGAAAAACTAGACTTTCGACAAGCTCGAAGCAGGTCTAAGTTGTGGCGCAGAGGGTGGAATGTAATTTCATCAAGGCGCAGGCAGACATATTTGGAGCTCTGCTGATGTCATTGTATTTCATTCATAAATATGTCAAGAGCTTGCATCCAACCCTCTGAATAATTCTAAAAATTAATTCATTGAGCGCATTACTGTTATCATCAGCTCTTCTTATATTTATTAAAACATCCGCCTGGGGCACGTTGGGTGCTGTCGGAGGAAACGGGGTCACACCCGGTTTCAAACGATCGGTATGGAAGGCTGTGATTGCCCAATTTTACATCATCAACAAGTGGATGTGATGGAATATAAAAAAACCAAAAAGACCCTGATCAGGATAAGCTGCATAAATAATAGATGAACAGATGGAATCATTCCTGACCGGCAGCCAGTTATTGTAAAGATAGGATGAAACACAAACACAGTCCCCTAACGCCCTGCTGATCATCTCTGGGGACTTCAACCATGTCTCTTTGTCGTCCTCCCTTTCAACCTTCACGCAATATGTAACCTGTGCCACTAGAGACAATAACATTTTGGACTTGTTTTATGCCAATGCCAAGGAGGCATATAAACCCCTCCCCCTCCCCCCTCTTGGAAGAGCAGACCACAACTTGGTGTTTCTCGAGCCTGTGTACAAACCCCTGGCGCACAGGCACCCACCCGTGT
>NW_017805864.1:316773-329090 GCF_001891065.2 Hippocampus comes
ACAAACTGGACTGGTCGACTAACACGGACACCCTAATTAGGAAAGGTCAGAGCAGACTTTTCCTACTCAGGAAACTGAGGTCTTTTGGGGTTCAGGGGTCACTCCTTAAGACTTTCTATAACTCGGTGGTGGCCTCGGCCATCCATTATGGCATTGTCTGCTGGTCAGGCAGCATCTCGGCCCGGGATAGGAAGAGATTAGAGCGACTAGTCAGGAAGGCTGGTTCTGTCCTGGGCTGCTCCCTCGACACTCTGGAGGAGGTGGGCAACAGCAGGATGCTAGCTAAGCTAAAAGCTATGTTGGACAGTCCCTCCCACCCCCTCCAGCCCACCCTGACAGCACTCGGTAGCTCCTTCAGTCAGAGACTGTTACACCCGCGTTGCAAGACGGAGAGATACCGCCGCTCGTTCCTACCAACTGCTGTCAGGCTGCTGAATAAAAAATGAATAAATAAATAAATCATAAAATTATTTAAATGATATGACAACAAATGTGAATGTGAATAGTACTGTGACTATTGTATTTATATTGCACTTAATTGAACTTATTGACCTTATCCATATTTTTATTTATATTGCACTTATTTGAACTGTGTTTTCTTTTCTCTTCTTTCTACCCACAATCTTGCTGCTGAAGGCTGTAAATTTCCCCAGTGTGGGACAAATAAAGGATATCTTATCTTATCTTATGAAATCTCTTGCCCTCTTCAGTATTAATGGCCTGCCAGAAACATTTAAATTTCCGTTACAAGAAACATTTACCCATGTGCAAAGGTTAAATAAAATCATGAGCATTATTAAGTATATCGGTGTATTCGAAAGAGCTTGGCTTGAAAGCGGATGACCTTCTTTTTCACTGCGAGGGTTAAGTCACGACCAGGTCACTGGATAGTTAAAAATTAATTTCAAGTTGAAAAGGTTTGGATTATTATTTTATTTTAATGTGATTAGTCACTTTCAAGTTAAAAAAAGTAATAGTTGATAGATAATTTTGTCTTCTTTCATACTGTTTTTTTTTGTTTTTTTGTTTTTTTTTGTATGTGTACTTGCATACACGTACAAGGGCTATTTACCAGAGATGGAAGTCCTCCGAATTTTCCCGGAATTCCGGGTTTTTCAATTTTTTATGAAAATTTCTCCGGAGAATTGAGGAAAATTTGCATAAAATTAATCCGGATATTAGTTGACAACATTGAACGAAGACGCGTTTGAGTTCGTTGTATTGCTTTCACGAGCGTAGCCATATTGAGGCACTAACACTAGTAACAGTAAAGAGATTTTTGTTTGTGTAATAACGACAGAAGACATGATGGCGTTTGACTAATGGTTTAGTAGAACAAATGGCAACTCGCAACAACAGTAGCAAGCGTCATTTTGCCTCTTGGGTTATACCATCTCAACTAGAACGTGGGGGATAGTCCCCAAACAATTTTCGTCTCTTTATAAACACACCTGCTAAACCCCAGTGGAACGAATAAAAGACGCCGTCAACAAGACAGTTGTCGTAAAATATATATTTGGCCAAAAAGGGAAAACACAGATTGGCAGAAAATCGTGTCCGTCCGACTTCGAGTGTCGTCTCGGCTAACTTAGCTTAGCTGTTGTTGTGTGTGACGTCATTTGCGTCGACGCTGATTGGTTGAAATCAAAAGACGCGCTTGCGTACATGTTCGCGCTGAAGCACGCACATCAGAGAGCAGCGGACTATCTACTGCTGAGGCTCGCTTAGCTTGAGTGGCGTCGCCACAACAGTAATACCTCCCATTCTCATGGCCTCGCCATATCTTGGAGATTTCGAAATTTTGGCCCGAACGGAAGCCACAAAGGGTACACGTGTGTGCGCACAAAAGGAAGATTAATCATTGAATGTCGAGTATTTGAATAGCGTTTTGTGTAAACTAATTCATGCGTGATCGGCCAAGTGCGTGTGCGTGCGGCGTGTGTGCGTGCGTGCGTGCGTGCGTGCGTGCGTGCGTGCGTGTGTGTGTGTGTGATATATATATATATATATTTTTTTTCCGGAATTTTCAGAAAAGTCCACTTTCATCTCTGATTTACCATAAATAATGTCTACCCATACAAATCAAAGCCTATATTAGTATTTACCTATTTAACTGTAATTGATATTCATGACTTTATTTACAAAATAGAACTTGCTAAAAACACTTCTGTTCATGTGTTCTTATCTTCTCACGCAGTCGTATTTTTTTTTTTCTCAGTCCAGCGCTGTTGAATGGGGTCAAGCAGAAACAACATATAACCTCTATGAGGTGCTTTTCAAGGTTCACAAGGTATGCCAGGTGTTTTTGATGAAAATTTGGTCGGGGCATTTAACGAAATTATCTTGATTGCCCATGTTTTTTTTTTTGTTTTTTGAAGGGGGCAGAGGTGTTTTAATTCTCCAGACTTACAATACTATTATGACAAAAAAAAATTCTACAATACCTTTAGAACAAAGGAATTTTATTTTTCAACATACAGCTACATTCCATTTTGTCTCAATTTCTTCAAAACAATTGGGATGGGGGAGGGGGGGGATAAAAAGACACCATAAAACCAAAGAAATGAAAAACAAACCTGTGGAATTAATCTTTTAGATCAGGGGTGTCAAACTCACAGGCCACAACGTAGTGACCATTTCCCTTGGAGGGCCGTTATGACTGTGAAAACATATAAAGAAGTCTCGAACAATGGTTAATTGAACGATTGTTAAATTAGTTCAGTGGTTCTTAACCTTGTTGGAGGTACCAAACCCAACCAGTTCATGTGCACATTCACTGAACCCTTAAACTAATTTATTAAAATCTGAAAAAAAGTAAACTGAATTAGTGTAAATATAAAGTATACGTTTTTTAATTGTGCACAAAATCAACCAGCCAGTGATAGTTGAGCGGGCGTGTTATAACTAATCGACACGTTGAGTCGGGTTTGTTTTATCCTCTATGGCAGAGGCTCTGTCGAACCCCTGAGACTGATTCACCAAACCCCAAAGTTTCGATCGAACCCAGGTTAAGAACCACTGAAGTTGTGTAATAAGGGGTTTGGTAACAAAAAAATGCATACAATATCTCGCTGATTTATTCCATATGAGAAGTTGAAATCTTAGTACAGATTTTAGCAATCATCATAGAAGTTGACATGTTTGATTTGCTTTTGCGGGCCACATAAAATGATGTGGTGGGCCGGATCTGGCCCCCAGGCCTTGAGTTTGACACCCGTGTTTTAGATGATCACTGAACTAAGTTCTCTTGCAATGCAGTACACACTGGCTGTTGGTGGTCTAGATTTCTGACTTTAGATGACCTAGTTTTCTAAAAGAAAAATGATGGTCAACCAGCATACTGTTCAATTTATGAGCTTCCATTGTGTTCTGAGCAGTGGTTCAAATAATACACCCGGCCAAAAGTTTGATGTTTGTCTTTCCAGCTGTGGATGACAGAGGACTGCTGGCTTCAGGCAAGACTCTACTTGGGTCTTGAGCATTCACTTGAGCAGCAGGACAATGAGTCTCTGTGCTTCAGCATTCTCATCGGCCATGGGCAGAGCCACACCTTCAGAGCAGAGCTGGCCTCTGACCTGGCTGTCTGGGAGAAGTCCTTCCAAAGAGCTGTCTTCATGGAAGTGCAGCGGGTACGAGTAAGTATTTTATTGAATTCTGTCAATCCAGGGCGCTTTTACTCATTTTTTTAGGATGATATATTTTCTCAATAACTATCACGATAGACAACAGTATTGTTGATGTGTTTTTATGCCTCTGATATAATGATGTTGGAGCAGAATAATTCAAGGACTTATTTTTTAAACATGCCCAGTGCTACACCGGGGCTAAGGGGTGCTATAGCCCTCTCAGAAATCTGTCTAGCCTACTTTTGGCCTATTTATTTATTTATTTCATCTTAAGAGCATGAAAACATTCACAAGTAGCCATTCTGTTCCACTACAATTCCTAATCTCGTGTTTGTGCTACAGCAGCACCTAGTATGGAATTGTGAGGGCAGGAAGGGGCGGCATGAGTCTTTCAGTTACTTGGGTTAGCGTTAGTACACGTTCAAACACATGTGAACACAAATAACTCATAACATATACAATCACAGACCCCCTCTAGTGGCAGAGGAAAATCAGATGGCTTTTATCTCAGCGATCCCCAACCTTTTTTGCCCCACGGGCCGGTTGAATGTCAGATAATATTTTCAGGGACCGGCCTTTAAGGCTGGATAAATACAGCAAAATAATATGATATGACCTGCATGAAAACTGTGGTATTTTCTAAACATCACCATAAACACGAATCATGACATGAGGAATGTCCAATCTGGCCGCAACACGCTCTGGTGGATATGGTAACATTTAAACGTGCCTTCAAAATAAGATACACCACAAATACAATGTGCATGACAAATACGACTCGCCATCGCTGCATATTATGCAGTGTGGGCTTGGTGCGTAGAAATCTCCCGTTGAGATAAATTCATATTTCAAGTAGGACTCCTGATACTGTCTTTTAAATGGAGCATTCTTTTTCTTGAAAGTCGTAGCCTCTTCTTCTGTCTCCTGGCTGGGCCTTTTCCCCTCCCAAAGACACTTTTCAGAGATGTTTGTTTTTTACTCATTTTGCTCACTCCTCGGTTTCATTTTAGCGGTAACCAATCACGTGATCGAGAAGCGCGCCTTGACCTGCGTCAAGAGTGACATACTGACGGATGAAACAGAGAATCCGGTAATTTTTCAAAATAAAACATCTTTCAGATTTCAAATGAATAAAATGGAAGTAATGTAAGTTATTTATGCTTTCTGTGCATCCCGGTACCAAATGACCCACGGATCGGTACCGGCCCAAGGGTTGCGGACTAATGTTTTCTCATTCAGAATATCCTCTTGTTGTACAAGGCTAGAATGGCTATTTTAAAAATGCACATTTTTCAGGCTATTCGTACGGCCGATCAAAAGTCGGCAGCATTTCTTTGTGGTCTCGCAGGAAGTTGTCCAGATCGGCCTTCTCATTAGGGTCGTAAATTCGAGATAAGGCGTTGGGTTTGGTATTCTTGGAACCTTTGCGGTAAGTTAACGTAGAATTGTATCAGGTTAAGTCTCTTCGCAGAGCAAATGTATGCTATGTTCTTATGATCAATGTACACTGTGAAAGGTTCCTATGTGCCTTCGATCCAATTACTCCATTCCTGTAATGCGAGAACTATTGCAAGTAACTCTCCGTTCCCAACGTCGTAGTTGTTCTCAGCCTGAATGAGTCGACAAGAGAAGGAGGCCCAGGGGTGAAGTCTCTGGAGTACTGGGACAACATAACCCCCACTACTAAATCCGAAGCATCCACTTCTAAAACAAACAGAATCTCAGAGTTAGGGTGGTGCAACTCAGGCGGATTCGTACAGGTAATCACGCTGGTTGACAAACCAGGATAAAACGAGAAGAACTTGCAAAAGCCAAGGAAAATACAAACAGAAACAGCTTGTCTAAAAAGGACACGAGGACCAAAACACGTATGATAAAAAGCGTGAATAACTTTACTAACCAAAAACTACTATTTACATGAAACAAGGCATAAAAAAACAAGGAAAGAGAAAAACGGAACAAAATGTGGGAACATCTGGGAACAAAGGCTTAAACAAGACGAATTATATGACAGCCAATTGTTGGCTTGAAAGTCCTTAAATCATCCGTTGATCATGTTAAGCAACAGCTATATCTGTTATTGTATGGGATGTCACTGAGTCCCAACTAAAAATATTTCATAACAATATTTTAAATTCAAACCACTGATGTGCATGCATTTGTTGGGTAGCTTTCATTTTGAAAGTGGCCAATGCCGCTCATCAATAACAAATTACCGTAATGCAGAGCATGAACAATTGCTGTGGCATTTGGCTTGACTTCAATGTTGCGAGCGGAGGCTGGCCTAACCGCAGTTGTAGCACCATGATCGGTGAAAAGTACGATGTTTTGTCTTTTTTTACTTATTTAGGGAATGCAATCCAGGCTAAAACCTCGTCTCAGATTGTGCGATTTCTAATTTATGGTGAGCAAGTCATGATCTTTCATTAAATCTTTGTGCACGGTTGAACTTGTCTCGTGCCATTTCAAGTTTCTCGAGCGAAGTTAACTTAGCATAGCTTGCTCCATAGCACGTCTTCTTGGCAAAGCAGAGATCAAGTTGTGTGTACCGTATCCCTGCCAGACATTTATTATTAAGATAATCAATCCCCAAAACATTAATTTGTGACAGCCCTAGAAAATAGAAAAAGAAAGTGTTTAGGATTATTCTAAAAATGAAGAAACAAACAAGAAAGTTCACATCCAATAATCTGCTCTTGAAAAATTTGCCCACAGGCGCATATTCTGCCGAATCATTGTTTACAGCAGCATTTTGACGTTGGCTTACAGCCGTCTGATTCTGGGTTTGAATTTTGGCTCAGACATCGATGGACCTCCGCATGTTTCTCAAGGTTTGTTCCGGTTTCCCACTATCCCCCTTTGGTCAGCTGAAGACGATTCTGACAACAATTAAGTTGAACCTCCGAAAATATCACAATAATTTCTGTGAGGCATGACCACTTCAAAGTTTGAAAAAATATGTCTATTATAATTTAAATGATTAAAGCAAGTTTCAGCACAGGCACGGAAATGACATTCCTTTATTTGTTATTATTATTGTTGACTGTCATTGTCTACTAAATAAACAAGCTGACTGCATGCCTCAGTGATATTATGTTCTGAGATTTGAGACTTAACTGTAGGGCTGCTCTGCCATTGGCTGTCACGGAGCATCATCCTGGCATCCCATTGGCTAAGAGGGACCTCTACCATTTGTGTGTTGATAGCAGCATCCTCGTCATTTGCCCCTTGGGCCATGAGGCGTTCCGATAGTTTTACGTAAATGTAAATCACCCAGAAAAAGTGCTCACCAGTCGGCCGATCACTCACTATGCTGATGTTTGCCTCGGACATTTTCGAAGGATTGTTAAAAGCCGACAAAAGCAATCGTCCTTGGAGCAGTTCTTTACAAAACACCAGGCAAAAACCACTTTTGAAAGAGGAACTGGACTAAAGAGGGTAAAAAACGATGAGGATGCAGTTAAACTGGGATAGTGATGAAGAGGAAGAGATTTCAGAGACAGAGGATCTTTCAGAGACCGAGGACAATGTTATTGATAATCCAGATTGTCAGCATTCCAATGATGAGGAAGATTCAGAGGACAAGTCTGCTGCTGTCTCTCCAGTGGATGAAAACCAAAGAATGTAGCAATCATCCACAGAGGGGACATGGGCATCTAAAGATGGTAAGATAAAATGGTCAACATCACCACATCAAAGCCAAGGCAAAAAAAAAAAAAAAAAAAAAAGAAATCCTGGTCCTACAAGATTTTTCATTTTGGTGATCCAGTTTTTCACAGCCTGTGTTCCTTGTTAGTATAGTGGACAGGTGGATGAAAACCAAAGAATGAAGCAATCATCCACAGAGGGGACATGGGCATCTAAAGATGGTAAGAAAAAATGGTAAACATCCCCCCATCAAAGCAAAGGAAAAAAAAAAAAAAAAAAAAAGAAATCCTGGTCCTACAAGATTTTTCATTTTGGTGATCCAGTTTTTCACAGCCTGTGTTCCTTGTTAGTATAGTGGACAGTATCTCGATTCCCTGATGGGGAGTTGTGCTTTTCATCATTTTGGGAATGCTGTTTTTCACAGCAAATCAAAAAGGAGCAGTGATTGTTTCCCCCCATTTTCAAACTGGGGACCTACTGTGTGTGAGACGAACGTGAAAACCACGACACTATGGAAACAGACCACACAAGTGTGATTCATATCAGGGCTATCAACCCAGCTAACTGATAGCATGGCCGGTGTCTTGGCCAGTAGAGCTCCTTTCAGGTCTGTGTTCGTTGTTAGTGTAGTGGACATTATCTCTGCCTGTCATGCATAAGACTGGGGTTCAATTCCCTGACGGGGAAATGTTGTGATTTTAATTATTTGGTGATGCACTTTTTCAGAGCAAATTAAAAAGGAGTAGGGATTGTTTCCACCCAGTTTTGAACCAGGACCCTTTCAAGTATCAAATATGAAGTACAACTTTATATTCAAATGTGCTGTATGCATACAGCACAGATGAAATTTTATTCCCTCTTAAATAGACAACAGACAACAAGAGGAGCCGCTGCGGCTGCCCCCACCACCATCAAAAGAACACTTAACATAAAATGACAAAATAATAAAACACAACACATAAAACAGACAGTCGGAGTATCTTAACCACTTTTCCTCCATTCACTTTGTTGTTTGAAGCAGTACCGTATTTTCCGCACTATAGGGCGCATCAAAAAGTCTTCCATTTTCTTAAAAGCTCACCGAGCACCTGAAAATACGGTGCGCCTTGTTTAAGGTCATTACGGTAATATGTCAACTCCGAAAATGGCTCCTTGCTGGAGACATGGTTACAATGTTATAACTTGCCATTGGTTTAGGGAACTGTGTCGCTGCTTTATTAAATACGTTTTTGTTGCGGCTCCGAAAAAAGGAGAGCTGTGGTGTTGTTTTTTTAAAACAGTCTCAACAAATGCAGGTATGTCTTTGTCCATCTCCGTGCCTTCTGTTCTTCAGTTCAACTCGGGAGGTGTTCAAGACCGCCTCCGAAAAACGTAAACTACCGATTACTTCAATGAAACTACGAAAATTGAAAATAATACATCAAAACTGAAAAGCAAGCGAGGATATCACAAAAGAAATTCGATAGCCCCCCTACATAATTTATATTGTGATTTCATCATTTGTGAATACACAAAAAGGGAATAAATGACTACGACAGTAAATATTCTCTAGTGCGGACTCGTGTTTGCGCTGTCCAATTTGTCCTGATAACAGAAATTCCTCATTTGGGAAATGAGCATGGTACATGTCCTTTATGAACCTGCAAGTATGTTGACAAAAATGCACATGTAACAACACAATCAATAAAATACAAAAATATACTGTCCAAAAACATTATATAACAAAAACTGCAATACTGGTGTATCCAAAAAAATGACAGTAAAATATGTACAGTATTTTAATGTTTATTTTTTTTCTGTCTTGGGGAAAAAAGTGTGTCTATTTTGGATTGTTTGGTTGGATGCATTCTTTGGTTTATGACAATGTTTGCCTGCGTGTCATACAGTTTTCTTGCGAGTTGCAAGTAACTGTCCCGTTGATCACCGATGTCTGGTAATTCTTGTGCATACTGATGGATTTGTTGCATTGCTTCCTCGCTGGATGGTGGCTTGTCATCAGGATTTGAATCGATCGAATCTGATGAATGTAAACGGCGAAGCGAACACGTTTCTTCGATCCTATCGAGTGGGTGCTGCTTTTAAGCTAGTGCCGCGTTCTACAGGACGTTAAGTGAATAAAGTTAAAATCATTCACAATTACAGTAAAACGCACGCCAATAAAAACTGACTAACACGTCGTCGTTTCGAATCTGATGATCGAAAAACGCGAAGTGAAAATGTGTCTCGGTGTCGTCGTTCCGTAGCATCGGATGGGCGTTGCGTTTATTTCAGCTCCCGCGGCATGACGTCTCCATCCGGGTTACGGGTAGTGGAATTTCCGCTTACGTAAGTTCCGGTAACATGTAATATCGTAGTCAAAATGTTAATGCACAGGCTTTTGTTCCGGGTGAAGGATATTCCTTTTCATAGAATTCCGGGGATGGGAATATTTACTGTACTGACATATCTGATCGTTCTGATGGAGCTATGATCAAGGAAATGCCCATGCGTTTTTCGGAGGCGGTCATGAACTCCTCTCGAGTTGAACGGAAGAAGGCACGGAGGCGGACAAAGACTCACCTGCATTTGTTGAAAAGAGCTGTGGTTTTATTATTTTTTTAACGCAGACTTTATGAATGGTTTTCACAGTCTCAACAAAAACAAGGACTAAACACAGCAAATAAAAAAGGAGTCATGGTTTTTTTCCACCCAGTTACAAACTGGGGATCTTTCACGTGTTAGACGAGCGTGATAACCACTACAATATGGAAAAAGGTGACAACATGGTCTTTCATATCAGGGATCTCAACTCAGCTAACTGATAGCATGGCCGGTGTTTTGGCAGGTAGAGCTCATTTTAAGCCTCTGTTCCTCGTTAGTGTAGTGGAAAGTATCTCTGCCTGTCACGCGGACGACCGCAGTTCAATTCCCTGACGAGGAGATGTGTTTTTAATTATGTTGGTGATGCAGTTTTTCACAGCAACTAAAAAAGGAGTTGGGATTGTTTCCACCCAGTTTTGAACTGGTGACCTTTCGTGTGTTAGACGAATGTGATAACCATTACAAAATGGAAACGGATGAAAAATTAGTCCTTCATATCAGGGCTTTCAACCCAGCTAACTGATAGCATGACCAGTCTTTTGGCGGATAGAGTTTCTTGAAAGGCTGTGTTGCTCGTTAGTATCATGGTCAGTACTTCTGCCTGTCACGTGGCAGACTGGGGATCGATTCCCTGTCGGTTAGTTGTTGTGACTTTTATCAGTGTGATGATCGAGTTTTTCAGGACAAATTAAAAAGGTGCAGGGATTGTTTCCACCCAGTTTCGAACTGGGGACCTTTCATATGTGAGACGAATGTGATAACCATTACAATATGGAAACAGATGACAAATGAGCCTTTCATATCTGGGCTGTCAACACAGGTAACTGATAGCAGGGACGGTGTTTTGGCGGGAAGAGCTCTTTTTAAGCCGGTGGTCCTTGTTAGTATAGTGGGCAGTATCTCCGCCTGTCTGGCGGAAGACTGGGGTTCCATTCCCTGATGGGGAGTTGTTGTGTTTTTAATTATTTTGGTGATGCAGTTTTTCCACAGCAAATCAAAAAGGGGTTGAGATTGTTTCCACCCAGTTTCGAACTGAGGACCTTTCATGTGTTAGACGAACATGAGAACCACTACACTATGGAAACAGGTGACAGCCCGGTCTTTCATATCAAGGCTGTCAATTCAGCTCACTGATAGCATGGCCGGTGTTTTGGCAGGTAGAGCTCCTTTCAAGCCTGTATTCCTCGTTAGTATAGTGGACAGTATATCCACCTGTCACGCGTAAGACCGTGGTTCAATTCCCTGACAAGGAGATGTGATTTGAATTACTTTGGTGATGCAGTTTTTTACAGCAAATAAAAAAGGAGTCGGGATTGTTTCCACCCAGTTTCGAACAGGGGACCTTTCGTGTGTTAGACGAACGTGATAACCACTACACTATGGAAACAGGTGACAACACCTTCTTTCCTATAAGGGCTGTCAACCCAGTTAACTGCTAGCATGACCCAGTCTTTTGGCGGATAGAGTTACTTGAAAGGCTGTGTTACTCGTGAGTATCGTGGACAATACTTCCGCCTGTGACGAAGAAGACCGGGGATCGATTCCCTGACGGTTAGTTGTTGTGACTTTTATGAGTGAGGAGATGATGTGATTTTAAATACTTTGGTGATGCAGTTTTTCACAGCAAATAAAAAAGGAGTCAGGAGTGCTTCCACCCAGTTTTGAACTGGGGACCTTTTGTGTGTGAGATGGACGTGATAACCACTACACTATGGAAACAGATGTCCGCAGGGTTTTTCTCATCATGGTTGTCAACCGAGCTAACTAATAGCAGGGACTGTTTTGGCGGGAAGAGCTCCTGCTAAGCCTGTGTTCCTCGTTAGCATAGTGGGCGGTATTTCCGCCTGTCACGCGGAAAACCGGGGTTCGATTCCCTGGCGAGGAGTTGTGTTTTTAATTATTTTAGTATCGCAGTTTTTCACAACAAATCAAAAAGGAGTCGTGATTGTTTCCACACAGTTTCGAACTGGGAACCTTTCGTGTGTTAGACGAACGTGATAACCACTACACTATGGAAACAGATGACAACACAGTTTTTCATATGAGGGATGGCAACCCAGCTCATTGATGGCATCGGTGGTGTTTTGGTGGGCACAGCTCCTTTTAAGCCTGTATTCCTTGTTAGTATAGTGGACAGTATCTCCATCCTTCACGTGGAAGACTCGCGTTCCAGTCGGGGAGTTGTTGTAATTTTCATCATTTTGGTGATGATGGTGTTTTGGTGGGCACAGCTCCTTCTAAACCTGGATTCCTTGTTAGTATAGTGGACAGTATCTCCACCTGTCACGTGGAAGTCTAGGGTTCGATTCCCAGACAGGGAGTTGTTGTAATTTTCATCATTTTGGTGATGCAGTTTTTCACAGCAACTAAAAAAGGAGTCGGGATTGTTTCCACCCAGTTTCGAACTGGGGACCTTTCGTGTGTTAAACAAACGTGATAACCACTACACTATGGAAACAGATG
>NW_017805864.1:330857-335685 GCF_001891065.2 Hippocampus comes
GCACGTGGAAGACTCGCGTTCCAGTCGGGGAGTTGTTGTAATTTTCATCATTTTGGTGATGCAGTTTTTCACAGCAACTAATGAAGGAGTCGGTATTGTTTCCACCCATTTTTGAACTGGGTACCTTTTGTGTGTTAGACGAATGTGATAACCATTACGTTTCCACCCAGTTTCGAACTGGGGACCTTTCGTGTGTTAAACAAACGTGATAACCACTACACTATGGAAACAGATGACAACACCGCTTTTCATATGAGGGATGGCAACCGAGCTCATTGATGGCATGGCCGGTTTTTTGGCGGGTAGAGATCCTTTTTCAACCCGTATTCCTCGTTAGTATAGTGGACAGTATCTCTGCCTCTCACGCGAAAGATTGGGGTTCGATTCCCAGACGGAGAGTTGTGTTTTTAATTATTTTAGTGATTCAGTTTTTCACGGCAAATCAAAAAGGAGTCGGGATTGTTTCCACCCAGTTTTGAAGTGGGGACCTTTCGTGTGTTAGACAAACGATGATAACCACTACACTATGGCAACAGGTGACAACACAGTCTTTCATATCAGGGCTGTCAACTCAGTTAACTGATAGCATGGCCAGTCTCTTGGCAGATAGATTTTCTTGAAAGGCTGTGTTGCTCGTTAGTATCGTGGACAGTCATTCCACCTGTCACGTGGAAGACTGGGGATCGATTCCGTGACAGTTAGTTGTGATTTTTATCAGCGTGGTGATCGAGTTTTTCAGGACAAATTAAAAAGGTGCAGGGATTGTTCCCACCCAGTTTCAAACTGGGGACCTTTTGTGTGTTTCTGTGGAAACCGGGTTCAAATGGCTCTTTCGGTGTCAAAGGTTGCCGACCGCTGTAATAGACGAACGTGATAACCACAACACTATGGAAACAGGTGATAACACCGTCTGTCATTTCAGGGCTGTCAACCCAGCTCACTGATAGCAGGGACGGTGTTTTGGCGCGAAGATCTCCTTTTAAACCTGTGTTCCTCGTTAGTATAGTGGACAGTATCTCCGCCTGTCACGCGGAAAACCGGGGTTCGATTCCCTGACGAGGACTTGTTTTTTTTTTTTTTTAATCATTTTGGTGATGCAGTTTTTCACAGCAAATAAAAAAGGAGTCGGGATTGTTTACACCCAGTTTCGAACTGGGGACCTTTCGTGTGTTAGACGGATGTGATAAACATTACAATAAGGAAACAGATGACAAATGAGTCCTTCATATCTGGGCTGTCAACCCAGGTAGCTGATAGCAGGGACGGTGTTTTGGCGGGAAGAGCTCCTTTTAAGCCGGAGGTCCTTGTTAGTCTAGTGGGCAGTATCTCCGCCTGTCCCGTGGAAGACCGGGGTTCAACTCCCTGATGAGGAGATGTTATGATTTTAAATACTTTGGTGATGCAGTTTTTCACAGCAAATCAAAAAGGAGTCGTGATTGTTTCCACCCAGTTTCAAACTGGGGACCTTTCGTGCGTTAGACGAACGTGATAACCACTATACTATGGAAACAGATGACACCACGTTTTTTCATGTCAGGGATGGCAACCCAGCTCATTGATGGCATCGGTGGTGTTTTGGTGGGCACAGCTCCTTTTAAGCCTTTATTCCTTGTTAGTATAGTGGACAGTATCTCCACCCTTCACGTGGAAGACTAGGGTTCCATTCCCAGACGGGGAGTTGTTGTAATTTTCATCATTCTGGTGATGCAGTTTTTCACAGCAACTAAAAAAGGAGTCGGGATTGTTTCCACCCATTTTTGAACTGGGGACCTTTTGTGTGTTAGACGAATGTGATAAACATTACAATATGGAAACAGACGACAAACGAGTCCTTCATGTCAGGGCTGTCAACCCCGCTAACTGATAGCAGGGACTGTTTTGGAGGGCACAGCTCGTTTTAAGCCTGTGTTCCCCGTTAGTATAGTGGACAGTATCTCCGCCTGTCACGCGGAAGACCGGGGTTCGATTCCCCGATGGGGAGTTGCTGTAATTTTAATCATTTTGGTGATGCAGTTTTTCACAGCAAATTAAAAGGGAGCAGGATTGTTTCCACACAGTTTCAAACTGGGGACCTTTCGTGTGTGTGAGACGAACGTGATAACCACAACACTATGGAAACAGGTGATAACACCGTCTGTCATTTCCGGGCTGTCAACCCAGCTCACTGAAAGCAGGCACGGTGTTTTGGCGCGAAGATCTCCTTTTAAACTTGTGTTCCTCGTTAGTATAGTGGACAGTATCTCCGCCTGTCAGGCGGAAGACTGGGGTTCCATTCCCTGATGGGGAGTTGTTGTGTTTTTAATTATTTTGGTGATGCAGTTTTTCCACAGCAAATCAAAAAGGGGTTGAGATTGTTTCCACCCAGTTTCGAACTGAGGACCTTTCGTGTGTTAGACGAACGTTATAACCACTACACTATGGAAACAGGTGACACCACGTTTTTTCATATCAAGGCTGTCAACTCAGCTAACTGATAGCATGGCCGGTGTTTTGGCAGGTAGAGCTTCTTTCAAGCCTGTATTCCTCGTTAGTATAGTGGGCAGTATATCCACCTGTCACGCGTAAAACCGTGGTTCAATTCCCTGAGAAGGAGATGCGATTTTAATGACTTTGGCCTTTCATATAAGGTCTGTCAACCCAGTTAACTGCTAGCATGACCAGTCTTTTGGCGGATAGATTTTCTTGAAAGGCTGTGTTACTCGTGAGTATCGTGGACAATACTTCCGCCTGTGACGTAGAAGACCGGGGATCGATTCCCTGACGAAATCAAAAAGGAGTCGTGATTGTTTCCACCCAGTTTCGACTGGGGACCTTCCGTGTGTTACACGAACGTGATAACCACTACACTATGGAAACAGATGACAACGCCGTTTTTCATATGAGGGATGGCAACCCAGCTCATTGATGGCATGGCCGGTTTTTTGGCAGGTAGAGATCCTTTTAAACCCATATTCCTCGTTAGTATAGTGGACAGTATCTCTTCCTGTCACGCGAAAGACTGGGGTTCGATTCCCAGACGGGGAGTTGTGTTTTGAATTATTTTAGTGATTCAGTTTTTCACGGCAAATCAAAAAGGAGTCGGGATTGTTTCCACCCAGTTTTGAAGTGGGGACCTTTCGTGTGTTAGACAAACGATGATAACCACTACACTATGGCAACAGGTGACAACACAGTCTTTCATATCAGGGCTGTCAACTCAGTTAACCGATAGCATGGCCAGTCTCTTGGCGGATAGACTTTCTTGAAAGGCTGTGTTGCTCGTTAGTATTGTGGACAGTCATTCCACCTGTCACGTGGAAGACCGGGAATCGATTCCGTGACAGTTAGTTGTGATTTTTATCAGCGTGGTGATCGAGTTTTTCAGGACAAATTAAAAGTGCAGGGATTGTTCCCACCCAGTTTCAAACTGGGGACCTTTTGTGTGTTAGACGAATGTGATAACCATTACAACATGGAAACAGATGACAAATGAGCCCTTCATATCATTGCTGTCAACCCAGCTAACTGATAGCAGGGACGGTGTTTTGGCGGGAAGAGCTCCTTTCAAGCCTGTGTTCCTTGTTAGTATAGTGGACAGTAATTCCGCCTGTCACGTGGAAGACCGGGGATCGATTCCCTGACGGTTAGTTGTGATTTTTATCAGTGTGGTGATCGAGTTTTTCAGGACAAATCAAAAAGGTGCAGGGATTGTTCCCACCCATTTTCAAACTGGGGACCTAAGGTGTGTTAGACGAACTTGATAACCACTGCACAATGGAAACAGATGACACCACCGTTTTTCATATCAGGGATGGCAACCCAGCTCATTGATTGCATTTCCGGTGTTTTGGCAGGTAGAGATTCTTTTAAGCCTGTATTCCTCGTTAGTATAGTGGACAGTATCTCCGCCTGTCACGAGGAAGACCGGGGTTCAAATCCCTGAGGAGGAGATGTTGCGATTTTAATTATTTTGGTGATGCAGTTTTTCACAGCAAATCAAAAAGAAGTCAGGATTCTTTCCACCCAGTTTCGAACTGGGGACCTTTCGTGTGTTAGACCAGTGATTTTCAACCACTGTGCCGCGGCACACTAGTGTGCCGTGAGAGATCGTCAGGTGTGCCGTGAGAAATTATCCAATGTCACTTTTTAAAAATTAAAAATTTTATAAAACATTGATTAATCATTTTCTGCAAATAGTATGTTATTGTCCGGTGTCCGTGCTGTAAAGACTGGGCGGGTAATTTAACATTCGTGTGGCAATACGTAGCTGATTGCCTCGTTCCTCCGAGAGACTTAATGATGCTCGTGAGAGGTCGTGGTGACAGTCATGGATAAGTTTTTAAAAAGTACAACTGCAAACTCCGAATATGACTCTGTACAAGATTTTGACCCGGATGAAGGCCGTAGTGTGAGTGGTGGAAGAAAGAAAGCAAAGACGGAGAGCTCAAGGCACTATCGTGAAAGCTATCTTTCGTATGGATTTACTTTCACCGGGGATGAGACCACACCTCCTCCATTATGCCTGGTGTGTGGCAAGAAGCTATCCAACAGCGCCATGGTGCCGAGCAAGCTTAAACGCCATCTCCAAACGAAACACCCGTCGCTTCAAAACAAGCCGACAGACTATTTTGTTCGTCTGTGTGTAAATACAGAGAAACAGGCAACCTTTATGAGAAAAACCACAAAGGTAAATGAGAAAGCACTAAAAGCTCGTTACCACGTAGCCGAACTCGTTGCTAAATCAAAAAAGGCGCACACTGTGGCAGAGACATTAATACTACCTGCCTTTATAGCCATTGTCAACGAGATGCTCGGCCCCGACGCAGTTAAAGAGATAGCTAAAGTCCCG
>NW_017805865.1:0-3644 GCF_001891065.2 Hippocampus comes
AACAAACTAATCATGAACGAAAGAGAGAGGGGTGGCGGGGCACTAAAGGTAGACTGACGAAAGGTCTGCTCAGGAGATTAATATTTTTTCACACAGTCTACATGAATTTTGTATTACATATATTTGTTAACATACTTTACAAGCCTTGCTTATACATATGATATTGCATATGTTATTACTGTTATTATTATAATTCCAATAATTAAATGTTTTTACAAGCTTGATTTTTTTTTTTTTGGGTGCTCCCCCAGGCTGTTAGTGCCCGACGCGCAGTGTGTGATCAGCGTATGCCGAGCGCGGTGCCTGGTCGTTGCTCATCCATGAGTCACAGCTGCAGTCCAGCATGATTGCTGCACCTTCCGTGGTGTGGTTGTCCCGTTCTGCCTGGTACACCGTTGATTCTTGTCACAAAAAGGCAAATAGGGTGGCCAGATGTCAGTGGAAAGTGGCAGTGACCTCACACGTTGATTTCGGATGACCTTACCAAGGCTTGGTATCAACAACCACCATTTCACATGAATAAATACATTGAGACCTGGATAATAACGTGCTCTTGCTGCCTTAAAGATTAAGAAAAATCAAAACTGGTCTGAGATTGATAGAGAAATCTACGAGCAAAATTGTATCATGTTTAAAGTTTCATTTAATTTGGGCATGTCAAGACGTTTGGGTGCATGTCCAGCACCCACAAATGCCTGGGCGCAAAGGTGTCGGCCGCTTGGGAGGGGGGCTTTTTGAAGTCCACAGTAATCACGTTAAAACAAGGGGGTGGACAGATGGAAGAAGGCTAGACTCGGTCACAAAGTGAAAGTGGGAATAAACAATAAACGAAGTGTTGTAGAACATCAAAAGACAGTTTGGGAATGGGTGTCGCGCCCAGGCGGACATTTGTCACCTGCGAAGTCTGCAACTTGCTGGTTCGTTATAGACCAGACTGAAAGGTGTCAATGTATCTGTGTTTCAAAGCTTAAACCAAGGTAATCAGATCACTACCGAGGGGCCGGACCGGGGGCGTATGCAAATGTCGGGAGCAGTGTTTTTCTTGTATTTTGCATATATGAACAATAAAAGTCCGGCGGGAGGACAAGGAACTCTTAAGAGTGATCACGAAGCAACCGCCATCATTCGCTTTGAGAGATTCTCTTCCGCCGATCAGAAAGACAATCTTCCCTGTGTGTCGAGTCATTTATTTAACTTTGCTTTACGTACTCAAATGAAGATCCAAATCTCTCCTAGCAACCATTTTTTCGTCACTTTTCACTTCACTGTACGACAAATGTCCATCGAGAAGAATGACCAGGAATTATCAAGGCTTGAATAAGCCATGGAGGACACAGGGCGTCGAGAATGCACGGAAGAAGGAAAGCTTGCCATACAGACGTTTTCTAAACAGCAAAAGCTGCTCAACTTAATGATAAGAGGTATAAAAATAAACAAGTAAATATTATAGGAAAAAGCAAAAGACAATATTAGCATACTATGTATGACCACCACATTCAGAACGTACAAGACATTTGAAATTCTAGAATAAATGATGTCTTGAAGAAAAATGAAATATCGAGAACATTTTAGAGAGGATAAAAATATTGTGACTGATAAAATACCCCTTATCATAAATGAATACAATGAAGCTTTTATCCACGGCGATAGCGAACTAGTGAAAGAAATTCCAGAGTCAAGGAATACGTATAAAAATAGATAAATACAGTAATCCATCATTTTTTTTTTTGCATTTAACTGGTACCTATGAAACGTGGAATATTGTTGGATTACGTTACACCTGCCACAGCGCCTCATTTAACTCCAAAAGACACTGCGACACACTAACTTTCACTTAAGTTGTCACACTTGACAGACCCGTTGAACATATTAAAATTAGAGCAATCTCTGTTTTTTTTTTAAATGGGTGACTCAGTAGGAAGCAACCATTTCTTCTCAAAAGCGGGGGTCGGGGGGGCGGGGCATCGACTGACTGGGAGTGAATTCTTATTATTGTGGCGGACACTAGGACCATGCTTCTCACCCAGCAGGCATACAGTAGGGGGTGTGGTTATGTGAATGTTTTTGGCGCAAAGTTGTAATTGTTCAGATCCACTGTTGGCAGTCGTGGAATGAAGACGTGTTTACAGTCAATCGTGTGTGCTCTTTTCGACTGCCACAACATACTTTTTATGCACACTTCGGAGAAAATATAAGGATTTTTTTTTTTTAAATAAACATTTCGTATTGATAGATTCACGGCCAACGATAGTGGTGGCAACTGGGATAGCAAGGCATTTGGTGAAGGTGGCAGCAGACACCCCTTCCCGACCTGTGAAACCGCCGATGGGTTGTGCTGTTTGTGGCTGCTGTTTGTGGCAGGGTTGTTACCTGGTTCTCTGTCACTCGCGGGCGCCCCTGAAACACAACGTGAGACAGGAACTTGACACACCTTTCCAAGATTAATTTGCACCTGCAATGGAGTGATGTACAATTACTGCATCTACATACATTGGGGAAATCCAAAAACCTCTTGAAACCGGTCGGACCGGTTCCGACTCCACTCTTACACAACCTGCATGTATGGGGGCTCACATCAGGCGCTGACGTATATTGAGATGACATCGTCGGTTTGAATTCAGACATTTTTCACACATTGTGTACAGCAGTCACACCCGCACAATTGTTTCTACTTGTTAAACAAGATAAAACGGCAAATGAAGGGGTGTTCAAAAATATGATAACAATAGCCTTCGGGCGTTGGTGATTTGAAGACATTTGAATATGACAATTCGAAATATCACTCCAGAAGAGACAATACATAATAACATTTCAATTAGAGCACTGTCACGATGGTAAGTTTTCAGCAACTCTCCTTTAAATGTTTCTTTAATTGAAAATCAGTGATGAGGTTTTTTTTTTTTTTCCAACAATTATTATCTTGATGAACATGATTTGTTGGACATTAGACAGAGGAACGAGTCGAGGGTGGCACGGTGGCCGACTGGCCTTCACACCCAAGTCGTCCAAATCTGTTGACTTTGGCCAGCGGTCCTTGTTCCTCCCTCAGCTGCTCTTTGGCACACCCGAAAGTCCCTCAGTTGGGTCACATCCGTGCCACCGACCTTGATCGACTGGGACCTTAATGCTAGATACACGCGCGCCCATGTGCACGTTTGCAGTTTTTTGATATCTTGCATAATTCAACATTTCATAGAGAGATGATAGTGATTGGAGGTGTGAATGTGAATTGGGAAATCAAGTCCTTGAGAAAGCTATTTAAACAGGAAACTGACAGTTTTCATCTGTCACAAATAATTGGTGGACCAACAGAATTAGCAATTCCTCTTGCACACATTGATTTAATTTGTAGGAACATGTCAGGTATGACCATAATCTACCGTGATACACCGAACCCAATCCCTTAAAGATGCTCATCCATGTGCAGGAACCTGTTGGACGTGCCTTTGGGGAGATCAAACTGGGACAGCCGCGGAAACTTGGATTGGTAAAATTTCACCAACTTTGTTTGCACTTGCTGAGCAGTGCTTTGGGTGTGGTCAAGGTCATCGTTTATGTAGATGAACTTCCTGTTGGAATAAGTGCAGAAGGGATTCATTCCAAAGCCAAGAAGTGAATTGCTTTTGAATGCTTTGAGGGTTCTT
>NW_017805865.1:4139-6466 GCF_001891065.2 Hippocampus comes
TGTGGTCATGAGACAGAGGAACGAGTCGAGGGCGGCACGGTGGCCGATTGGCCTTCACACCCTGAGTCGTCCGAATCTGTTGACTTTGGTCAGCGGTCCTTGTTCCTCCCTCAGCTGCTCTTTGGCACACCCGAAAGTCCCTCAGTTGGGTCACATCCGTGCCACCGACCTTGATCGACTGGGACCTTAATGCTAGATGCACGCGCGTCCATGTGCGCGTTTACAGTTTTTTGATATCTAGTATAATTCAACATTTCATAGAGAGATGATAGTGATTGGAGGTGTGAATGTGAATTGGGAAATCAAGTCCTTGAGAAAGCTATTTAAACAGGAAACTGACAGTTTTCATCTGTCACAAATAATTGGTGGACCAACAGAATTAGCAATTCTTCTTGTACACATTGATTTAATTTGTAGGAACATGTCAGGTATGACCATAATCTACCGTGATACCCCCAACCCAATCCCTTAAAGATGCTCATCCATGTGCAGGAACCTGTTGGACGTGCCTTTGGGGAGCTCAAACTGGGACGGCCGCGGGAACATGGATTGGTAAAATTTCACCAACTTTGTTTGCACTTGCTTAGCAGTGCTTTGGGTGTGGTCAAGGTCATCGTTTATGCAGATGAACTTCCTGTTGGAATAAGTGCAGAAGCGATTCATTCCAAAGCCAAGAACTGAATTGCTTTTGAATGCTTTGAGGGTTCTTCCTACCTTGGTCGTTTACGAACGTCATCAAATATGCGATCTGCCTCAGCCACGTCATTGTGAAGCAATTTGAAATGTATCTCCTCCTTCCCCATGACCTGATACCTGTTGGGAAGTTGACTTGTCAGCAAAAGAAACGTGGCGATGTTGATCTCAACACATTGTCGGAGGAACTCTCACTTGTACTTTTTCTGGTCTGGAAAGGTAGAATGCGATCTATGATAGGTTTGCAGTTCATGATGAGTTCTTTCGTGACCTGAAACTGTAGACAAGGAAACCATTGAATTATTATCATGGACTGAAATGTTATTTGGACAGGCGAGTAACTACTAATTTAGGGGTTTTCTTATGACCCGAAATGCCGACCATCTTTTGGTCATGGTAGACCTCCTGATTGGGTTTCAGCTCCCTGACGTCATTTGGAAGAGTTTTTGAGCAGTCGATCAACTGATTCTTCAACCTCGTCAAGTCCTAGAAGTAACCACAGAATAACAGATGACTCATTGAATCCAAATTACTTTTGGCCACTCAATGTCTCATGAACAGACCACCTCGGGTTTGAGTGGCAGCTTGTAGATTTTCATGGCCAGAGCTTCAATCCCACTTTCAGACAGAACGCCAGAGTGGTCTTTGTCAGCAGCGTCAAACACTTTTGAGATGTTAGCCTGCTGCTTGACGCTCATCAGGAAATAAAAGTAGGAAAAGGCATATTGCATGCCGTCTGATTGACGCCAACGGTGGCTTGAGGTCTTGCGAAATTCTTCTGGGAATCTGCAGAAATAGGAGCAAGGTATCCTCAGCGGTCAGTGCTCAAGAAGGCCTGAGATTACAACTTGTGAGCACTCACGCGTCCTGCAGCTCCTGCATCACAAACTTGTCAATCATATAGGGCGCGTGTGAGATCGCCTTTCGGCTCATGCCGCCAAACTTGAGGTTGTACAGCCTGTCGACGTGTCGCAGCGCCTCAGAAAAAGTGTTTTGCAACTTTCGGGCAAACATGGCACCATTCGTCTCATATGTTAGTGCTCTTTGTCGGCGATCATCTTCCTGTTATACGAAAAGGAAACTGCACTGTCATGAAAATGTAAAATACTGTTCAGTATTCATCCCCATATGCCAATGAACTGTTAATGCTTGACTCAGAATAACAGACGGATTTCACACCACAGAACAGCATTTTCTGTCAAGCGGTGGAGAGAGGCGCCACATTCCTTTCTCCATGACTTGACATTGTGGGCGCTTTGGGCATGCGCATTTAAATCTGATGCTTTATTATTTCATTCATGAGCAGATTTATGATCTAAACTGCCAGTATTTTACCATTATTTTGTAATGATTTTTTTTTCCAGTGTATGCCACTTACACTTGACAAAGTTGGACTGTGTCGAATTTACCTCAAGTAGTTCTTGAAAGTATTTGAGGAACCCCTTGTCAGACGGAACAAACTGTTGGAGCGTCATCCCCAAAGGAGCCTTATTCTCATTCGAGAAGTTTGCTGGTTTTTGTGTCAGGCTTGACTTCTGGCTGTTTGACTGAGTCTTGTGAGCTTGAAATAAACCCCCATCACCAGCGCTGCTTATGGACCTGCGGTTTCTGACTTCAAAAGTCCAAAAAGATGT